>NW_028327227.1:0-46051 GCF_987537825.1 Furipterus horrens
AAATAGTCAACCAGTACAGAATGAAGAAACAATTTTTGAAAGTGAGGAGGGGCTTAGGAACCTCTGGGACAACTTCAAACGTGCCAACATCCAAATCATAGGAGGGCCAGCAGCAGAAGAGGAAGAGCAAGAATTGGAAACTTATGTGAAAAAAATAATGAAGGAAAACTTTCCTCATTTGGTGAAGGAAATGGACATACAAGTCCAGGAAGCATACAGAGTCCCAAGCAAGCTAGGCCCAAAGAGGACCACACCAAGACGCATCATAATTAAAATGTCAAAGGTTAAAGATAAAGAGAGAATCTTAAAAGCAGCAAGAGAAAAGGACATAGTTACCTACAAAGGGGTCCCTATACACTATCAGGTGTTTCCTCCAAAGAAACTTTGCGAGCAATAATGGACTGGCAAGAAGTATCCAAAGTGATGAAAAGCAAGGACCTACAACCAAGATTATCCAGCAAAGCTGTCATTTAGAATGAAAGGGCAGATAAAGTGCTTCCCAGACAAGTTAAAACTAAAGGAGCTCATCACCACCATGCTCTTATTATATGAAATATCAAAGGGACTTACTTAAGAAAAGGGTCAAAATTATGAACGTTAAAATGACACAAACTCACAACTGTTAACAGCTGAATCTAAAAAGTAAAAACAAAATCCAACTAAGCAAACCAGAATAGGAACAGAATCAAAGATATGGGGATTATTTGGAGGGTTATTAGCTGGGAGTGGGGAGGGGGATAAATGGGGAAATGGTGGAAGGATTAAGAAGAATACTTGTTTGGTACAAAATAGACAGGGGGAAGTTAAGAACAATATGGAAAAGGGTGAAGACAATGAACTTATATGTATGACACATGGACATGAACTAAGGGGGTGGGATTGCTGGAGGAAAGGGGTACTGGGCAGAGGGGAGCAAAGGGAAAAAATTGGGACCACTGGAACAACATAATCAATAAAATATACTTAAAAATAATTTTAAAAGAAAAAAAGAGTAGTTATAAATAAATGTTTCGGGACTTCCAGCCAAGATGGAGGTGTAGGTAGACAGACACGCTGCGTCTCCCTCCACAACTGAGAAGCAATACGACTACCTCAAAACTGTAGACAACCAGAAGTTCCAGAAATCCGAGCTGCATGGAAGTCCAACAAACAAAGATATAAAGAAGAAATACTCATTCAGACAGGCAGGAGGGGCAGAGCTGGGGTGGAGAGAATGTGGTGTGTTGGCAGCAGTGACAGCAGCTGTGACTGGCCGACAGAAAGCACAGTCACACATTAAGAAAAAAGTAGGGAGGGACATCTGGGGAACGGTCCGAGCCCCAGACAAGGCTGCACAGCTCACAGTTCTGGTTCCAGGGAAAACAAAGCCTCATTGCTTCTGACTGTGCAAAGCAGTGGGGGGTGGGGTGGCAGAAGAAACTGCTGGTCTCTCAGCAGACTCCATTTCTTTAGAAGGCCTCCATGGTCCTAGAATATCCACAAACCTACCCACTCTGGGAACCACAACCAGAGCAACAGCTAGAAGGGTGCCAGTCCCATACAGGAAGTAGGGCAAGTGCCTGGAAAAGGGGCAAGTGCTGAGCAAGTGGCATTGTTACCACGCAGACACCTCCCCCACGTACACCACAATGCGGTGAAACAAGTCGCCTGTCACTGACAAATACCTAAAGCTCCACTTCTTACAATGTGACAGGTGCAACAGCTCCACCTAAAACACAGAAGCAAACACAGGAAGATGTGAATTGAGAACACAGAGGTATCGCCCAAAAGAGGGAGCAGATCAAGGTTCTAGCGGGAGAACTAAGTGATGAGGAGATCGCCAACCTAACAGACGCAGAGATGAAAACACTGGTGATAAAGGTGCTCACATTGAGCATTGGCCTGCGGACCAAGTGTCGCTGGTTTGATTCCCATTCAGGGCACATGACTAGGTTGCATGCCAGATCCCCAGCTGGGGCTGCGTGAGAGGCAACCGCACATTGATGTTTCTCTCCCTCTCTTTCTCCTTTCCCCTCTCTCTAAAACAGAGAAATAAAATAAATAAAGTCACCCTTGTGAAAAATTAATTAATTAATTAATATTATAAAAAATAAATAAAGTTCTAAAAAAGAAAAGGTGCTCACAGACTTGACAAATACGCTTGACTATTGCAAATGCAGAAGGAAAGAAGTGAGGACTAGGCTAAGTGAAATGAATTAAAATATGCATGAAATCAATGGTGAAGGGAAGGAAACCAGGGTTCAAAGCAACAATCTGGAACATAAGGAAGAAATAAATAGTCAACCAGTACAGAATGAAGAAACAATTTTTGAAAGTGAGGAGGGGCTTAGGAACCTCTGGGACAACTTCAAACGTGCCAACATCCAAATCATAGGAGGGCCAGCAGCAGAAGAGGAAGAGCAAGAAATTGGAAACTTATGTGAAAAAAATAATGAAGGAAAACTTTCCTCATTTGGTGAAGGAAATGGACATACAAGTCCAGGAAGCATACAGAGTCCCAAGCAAGCTAGGCCCAAAGAGGACCACACCAAGACGCATCATAATTAAAATGTCAAAGGTTAAAGATAAAGAGAGAATCTTAAAAGCAGCAAGAGAAAAGGACATAGTTACCTACAAAGGGGTCCCTATACACTATCAGGTGTTTCCTCCAAAGAAACTTTGCGAGCAATAATGGACTGGCAAGAAGTATCCAAAGTGATGAAAAGCAAGGACCTACAACCAAGATTATCCAGCAAAGCTGTCATTTAGAATGAAAGGGCAGATAAAGTGCTTCCCAGACAAGTTAAAACTAAAGGAGCTCATCACCACCATGCTCTTATTATATGAAATATCAAAGGGACTTACTTAAGAAAAGGGTCAAAATTATGAACGTTAAAATGACACAAACTCACAACTGTTAACAGCTGAATCTAAAAAGTAAAAACAAAATCCAACTAAGCAAACCAGAATAGGAACAGAATCAAAGATATGGGGATTATTTGGAGGGTTATTAGCTGGGAGTGGGGAGGGGGATAAATGGGGAAATGGTGGAAGGATTAAGAAGAATACTTGTTTGGTACAAAATAGACAGGGGGAAGTTAAGAACAATATGGAAAAGGGTGAAGACAATGAACTTATATGTATGACACATGGACATGAACTAAGGGGGTGGGATTGCTGGAGGGAAAGGGGTACTGGGCAGAGGGGAGCAAAGGGAAAAAATTGGGACCACTGGAACAACATAATCAATAAAATATACTTAAAAATAATTTTAAAAGAAAAAAAGAGTAGTTATAAATAAATGTTTCGGGACTTCCAGCCAAGATGGAGGTGTAGGTAGACAGACACGCTGCGTCTCCCTCCACAACTGAGAAGCAATACGACTACCTCAAAACTGTAGACAACCAGAAGTTCCAGAAATCCGAGCTGCATGGAAGTCCAACAAACAAAGATATAAAGAAGAAATACTCATTCAGACAGGCAGGAGGGGCAGAGCTGGGGTGGAGAGAATGTGGTGTGTTGGCAGCAGTGACAGCAGCTGTGACTGGCCGACAGAAAGCACAGTCACACATTAAGAAAAAAGTAGGGAGGGACATCTGGGGAACGGTCCGAGCCCCAGACAAGGCTGCACAGCTCACAGTTCTGGTTCCAGGGAAAACAAAGCCTCATTGCTTCTGACTGTGCAAAGCAGTGGGGGGTGGGGTGGCAGAAGAAACTGCTGGTCTCTCAGCAGACTCCATTTCTTTAGAAGGCCTCCATGGTCCTAGAATATCCACAAACCTACCCACTCTGGGAACCACAACCAGAGCAACAGCTAGAAGGGTGCCAGTCCCATACAGGAAGTAGGGCAAGTGCCTGGAAAAGGGGCAAGTGCTGAGCAAGTGGCATTGTTACCACGCAGACACCTCCCCCACGTACACCACAATGCGGTGAAACAAGTCGCCTGTCACTGACAAATACCTAAAGCTCCACTTCTTACAATGTGACAGGTGCAACAGCTCCACCTAAAACACAGAAGCAAACACAGGAAGATGTGAATTGAGAACACAGAGGTATCGCCCAAAAGAGGGAGCAGATCAAGGTTCTAGCGGGAGAACTAAGTGATGAGGAGATCGCCAACCTAACAGACGCAGAGATGAAAACACTGGTGATAAAGGTGCTCACATTGAGCATTGGCCTGCGGACCAAGTGTCGCTGGTTTGATTCCCATTCAGGGCACATGACTAGGTTGCATGCCAGATCCCCAGCTGGGGCTGCGTGAGAGGCAACCGCACATTGATGTTTCTCTCCCTCTCTTTCTCCTTTCCCCTCTCTCTAAAACAGAGAAATAAAATAAATAAAGTCACCCTTGTGAAAAATTAATTAATTAATTAATATTATAAAAAATAAATAAAGTTCTAAAAAAGAAAAGGTGCTCACAGACTTGACAAATACGCTTGACTATTGCAAATGCAGAAGGAAAGAAGTGAGGACTAGGCTAAGTGAAATGAATTAAAATATGCATGAAATCAATGGTGAAGGGAAGGAAACCAGGGTTCAAAGCAACAATCTGGAACATAAGGAAGAAATAAATAGTCAACCAGTACAGAATGAAGAAACAATTTTTGAAAGTGAGGAGGGGCTTAGGAACCTCTGGGACAACTTCAAACGTGCCAACATCCAAATCATAGGAGGGCCAGCAGCAGAAGAGGAAGAGCAAGAAATTGGAAACTTATGTGAAAAAAATAATGAAGGAAAACTTTCCTCATTTGGTGAAGGAAATGGACATACAAGTCCAGGAAGCATACAGAGTCCCAAGCAAGCTAGGCCCAAAGAGGACCACACCAAGACGCATCATAATTAAAATGTCAAAGGTTAAAGATAAAGAGAGAATCTTAAAAGCAGCAAGAGAAAAGGACATAGTTACCTACAAAGGGGTCCCTATACACTATCAGGTGTTTCCTCCAAAGAAACTTTGCGAGCAATAATGGACTGGCAAGAAGTATCCAAAGTGATGAAAAGCAAGGACCTACAACCAAGATTATCCAGCAAAGCTGTCATTTAGAATGAAAGGGCAGATAAAGTGCTTCCCAGACAAGTGAAAACTAAAGGAGCTCATCACCACCATGCTCTTATTATATGAAATATCAAAGGGACTTACTTAAGAAAAGGGTCAAAATTATGAACGTTAAAATGACACAAACTCACAACTGTTAACAGCTGAATCTAAAAAGTAAAAACAAAATCCAACTAAGCAAACCAGAATAGGAACAGAATCAAAGATATGGGGATTATTTGGAGGGTTATTAGCTGGGAGTGGGGAGGGGGATAAATGGGGAAATGGTGGAAGGATTAAGAAGAATACTTGTTTGGTACAAAATAGACAGGGGGAAGTTAAGAACAATATGGAAAAGGGTGAAGACAATGAACTTATATGTATGACACATGGACATGAACTAAGGGGGTGGGATTGCTGGAGGGAAAGGGGGTACTGGGCAGAGGGGAGCAAAGGGAAAAAATTGGGACCACTGGAACAACATAATCAATAAAATATACTTAAAAATAATTTTAAAAGAAAAAAAGAGTAGTTATAAATAAATGTTTCGGGACTTCCAGCCAAGATGGAGGTGTAGGTAGACAGACACGCTGCGTCTCCCTCCACAACTGAGAAGCAATACGACTACCTCAAAACTGTAGACAACCAGAAGTTCCAGAAATCCGAGCTGCATGGAAGTCCAACAAACAAAGATATAAAGAAGAAATACTCATTCAGACAGGCAGGAGGGGCAGAGCTGGGGTGGAGAGAATGTGGTGTGTTGGCAGCAGTGACAGCAGCTGTGACTGGCCGACAGAAAGCACAGTCACACATTAAGAAAAAAGTAGGGAGGGACATCTGGGGAACGGTCCGAGCCCCAGACAAGGCTGCACAGCTCACAGTTCTGGTTCCAGGGAAAACAAAGCCTCATTGCTTCTGACTGTGCAAAGCAGTGGGGGGTGGGGTGGCAGAAGAAACTGCTGGTCTCTCAGCAGACTCCATTTCTTTAGAAGGCCTCCATGGTCCTAGAATATCCACAAACCTACCCACTCTGGGAACCACAACCAGAGCAACAGCTAGAAGGGTGCCAGTCCCATACAGGAAGTAGGGCAAGTGCCTGGAAAAGGGGCAAGTGCTGAGCAAGTGGCATTGTTACCACGCAGACACCTCCCCCACGTACACCACAATGCGGTGAAACAAGTCGCCTGTCACTGACAAATACCTAAAGCTCCACTTCTTACAATGTGACAGGTGCAACAGCTCCACCTAAAACACAGAAGCAAACACAGGAAGATGTGAATTGAGAACACAGAGGTATCGCCCAAAAGAGGGAGCAGATCAAGGTTCTAGCGGGAGAACTAAGTGATGAGGAGATCGCCAACCTAACAGACGCAGAGATGAAAACACTGGTGATAAAGGTGCTCACATTGAGCATTGGCCTGCGGACCAAGTGTCGCTGGTTTGATTCCCATTCAGGGCACATGACTAGGTTGCATGCCAGATCCCCAGCTGGGGCTGCGTGAGAGGCAACCGCACATTGATGTTTCTCTCCCTCTCTTTCTCCTTTCCCCTCTCTCTAAAACAGAGAAATAAAATAAATAAAGTCACCCTTGTGAAAAATTAATTAATTAATTAATATTATAAAAAATAAATAAAGTTCTAAAAAAGAAAAGGTGCTCACAGACTTGACAAATACGCTTGACTATTGCAAATGCAGAAGGAAAGAAGTGAGGACTAGGCTAAGTGAAATGAATTAAAATATGCATGAAATCAATGGTGAAGGGAAGGAAACCAGGGTTCAAAGCAACAATCTGGAACATAAGGAAGAAATAAATAGTCAACCAGTACAGAATGAAGAAACAATTTTTGAAAGTGAGGAGGGGCTTAGGAACCTCTGGGACAACTTCAAACGTGCCAACATCCAAATCATAGGAGGGCCAGCAGCAGAAGAGGAAGAGCAAGAAATTGGAAACTTATGTGAAAAAAATAATGAAGGAAAACTTTCCTCATTTGGTGAAGGAAATGGACATACAAGTCCAGGAAGCATACAGAGTCCCAAGCAAGCTAGGCCCAAAGAGGACCACACCAAGACGCATCATAATTAAAATGTCAAAGGTTAAAGATAAAGAGAGAATCTTAAAAGCAGCAAGAGAAAAGGACATAGTTACCTACAAAGGGGTCCCTATACACTATCAGGTGTTTCCTCCAAAGAAACTTTGCGAGCAATAATGGACTGGCAAGAAGTATCCAAAGTGATGAAAAGCAAGGACCTACAACCAAGATTATCCAGCAAAGCTGTCATTTAGAATGAAAGGGCAGATAAAGTGCTTCCCAGACAAGTTAAAACTAAAGGAGCTCATCACCACCATGCTCTTATTATATGAAATATCAAAGGGACTTACTTAAGAAAAGGGTCAAAATTATGAACGTTAAAATGACACAAACTCACAACTGTTAACAGCTGAATCTAAAAAGTAAAAACAAAATCCAACTAAGCAAACCAGAATAGGAACAGAATCAAAGATATGGGGATTATTTGGAGGGTTATTAGCTGGGAGTGGGGAGGGGGATAAATGGGGAAATGGTGGAAGGATTAAGAAGAATACTTGTTTGGTACAAAATAGACAGGGGGAAGTTAAGAACAATATGGAAAAGGGTGAAGACAATGAACTTATATGTATGACACATGGACATGAACTAAGGGGGTGGGATTGCTGGAGGGAAAGGGGTACTGGGCAGAGGGGAGCAAAGGGAAAAAATTGGGACCACTGGAACAACATAATCAATAAAATATACTTAAAAATAATTTTAAAAGAAAAAAAGAGTAGTTATAAATAAATGTTTCGGGACTTCCAGCCAAGATGGAGGTGTAGGTAGACAGACACGCTGCGTCTCCCTCCACAACTGAGAAGCAATACGACTACCTCAAAACTGTAGACAACCAGAAGTTCCAGAAATCCGAGCTGCATGGAAGTCCAACAAACAAAGATATAAAGAAGAAATACTCATTCAGACAGGCAGGAGGGGCAGAGCTGGGGTGGAGAGAATGTGGTGTGTTGGCAGCAGTGACAGCAGCTGTGACTGGCCGACAGAAAGCACAGTCACACATTAAGAAAAAAGTAGGGAGGGACATCTGGGGAACGGTCCGAGCCCCAGACAAGGCTGCACAGCTCACAGTTCTGGTTCCAGGGAAAACAAAGCCTCATTGCTTCTGACTGTGCAAAGCAGTGGGGGGTGGGGTGGCAGAAGAAACTGCTGGTCTCTCAGCAGACTCCATTTCTTTAGAAGGCCTCCATGGTCCTAGAATATCCACAAACCTACCCACTCTGGGAACCACAACCAGAGCAACAGCTAGAAGGGTGCCAGTCCCATACAGGAAGTAGGGCAAGTGCCTGGAAAAGGGGCAAGTGCTGAGCAAGTGGCATTGTTACCACGCAGACACCTCCCCCACGTACACCACAATGCGGTGAAACAAGTCGCCTGTCACTGACAAATACCTAAAGCTCCACTTCTTACAATGTGACAGGTGCAACAGCTCCACCTAAAACACAGAAGCAAACACAGGAAGATGTGAATTGAGAACACAGAGGTATCGCCCAAAAGAGGGAGCAGATCAAGGTTCTAGCGGGAGAACTAAGTGATGAGGAGATCGCCAACCTAACAGACGCAGAGATGAAAACACTGGTGATAAAGGTGCTCACATTGAGCATTGGCCTGCGGACCAAGTGTCGCTGGTTTGATTCCCATTCAGGGCACATGACTAGGTTGCATGCCAGATCCCCAGCTGGGGCTGCGTGAGAGGCAACCGCACATTGATGTTTCTCTCCCTCTCTTTCTCCTTTCCCCTCTCTCTAAAACAGAGAAATAAAATAAATAAAGTCACCCTTGTGAAAAATTAATTAATTAATTAATATTATAAAAAATAAATAAAGTTCTAAAAAAGAAAAGGTGCTCACAGACTTGACAAATACGCTTGACTATTGCAAATGCAGAAGGAAAGAAGTGAGGACTAGGCTAAGTGAAATGAATTAAAATATGCATGAAATCAATGGTGAAGGGAAGGAAACCAGGGTTCAAAGCAACAATCTGGAACATAAGGAAGAAATAAATAGTCAACCAGTACAGAATGAAGAAACAATTTTTGAAAGTGAGGAGGGGCTTAGGAACCTCTGGGACAACTTCAAACGTGCCAACATCCAAATCATAGGAGGGCCAGCAGCAGAAGAGGAAGAGCAAGAAATTGGAAACTTATGTGAAAAAAATAATGAAGGAAAACTTTCCTCATTTGGTGAAGGAAATGGACATACAAGTCCAGGAAGCATACAGAGTCCCAAGCAAGCTAGGCCCAAAGAGGACCACACCAAGACGCATCATAATTAAAATGTCAAAGGTTAAAGATAAAGAGAGAATCTTAAAAGCAGCAAGAGAAAAGGACATAGTTACCTACAAAGGGGTCCCTATACACTATCAGGTGTTTCCTCCAAAGAAACTTTGCGAGCAATAATGGACTGGCAAGAAGTATCCAAAGTGATGAAAAGCAAGGACCTACAACCAAGATTATCCAGCAAAGCTGTCATTTAGAATGAAAGGGCAGATAAAGTGCTTCCCAGACAAGTTAAAACTAAAGGAGCTCATCACCACCATGCTCTTATTATATGAAATATCAAAGGGACTTACTTAAGAAAAGGGTCAAAATTATGAACGTTAAAATGACACAAACTCACAACTGTTAACAGCTGAATCTAAAAAGTAAAAACAAAATCCAACTAAGCAAACCAGAATAGGAACAGAATCAAAGATATGGGGATTATTTGGAGGGTTATTAGCTGGGAGTGGGGAGGGGGATAAATGGGGAAATGGTGGAAGGATTAAGAAGAATACTTGTTTGGTACAAAATAGACAGGGGGAAGTTAAGAACAATATGGAAAAGGGTGAAGACAATGAACTTATATGTATGACACATGGACATGAACTAAGGGGGTGGGATTGCTGGAGGGAAAGGGGTACTGGGCAGAGGGGAGCAAAGGGAAAAAATTGGGACCACTGGAACAACATAATCAATAAAATATACTTAAAAATAATTTTAAAAGAAAAAAAGAGTAGTTATAAATAAATGTTTCGGGACTTCCAGCCAAGATGGAGGTGTAGGTAGACAGACACGCTGCGTCTCCCTCCACAACTGAGAAGCAATACGACTACCTCAAAACTGTAGACAACCAGAAGTTCCAGAAATCCGAGCTGCATGGAAGTCCAACAAACAAAGATATAAAGAAGAAATACTCATTCAGACAGGCAGGAGGGGCAGAGCTGGGGTGGAGAGAATGTGGTGTGTTGGCAGCAGTGACAGCAGCTGTGACTGGCCGACAGAAAGCACAGTCACACATTAAGAAAAAAGTAGGGAGGGACATCTGGGGAACGGTCCGAGCCCCAGACAAGGCTGCACAGCTCACAGTTCTGGTTCCAGGGAAAACAAAGCCTCATTGCTTCTGACTGTGCAAAGCAGTGGGGGGTGGGGTGGCAGAAGAAACTGCTGGTCTCTCAGCAGACTCCATTTCTTTAGAAGGCCTCCATGGTCCTAGAATATCCACAAACCTACCCACTCTGGGAACCACAACCAGAGCAACAGCTAGAAGGGTGCCAGTCCCATACAGGAAGTAGGGCAAGTGCCTGGAAAAGGGGCAAGTGCTGAGCAAGTGGCATTGTTACCACGCAGACACCTCCCCCACGTACACCACAATGCGGTGAAACAAGTCGCCTGTCACTGACAAATACCTAAAGCTCCACTTCTTACAATGTGACAGGTGCAACAGCTCCACCTAAAACACAGAAGCAAACACAGGAAGATGTGAATTGAGAACACAGAGGTATCGCCCAAAAGAGGGAGCAGATCAAGGTTCTAGCGGGAGAACTAAGTGATGAGGAGATCGCCAACCTAACAGACGCAGAGATGAAAACACTGGTGATAAAGGTGCTCACATTGAGCATTGGCCTGCGGACCAAGTGTCGCTGGTTTGATTCCCATTCAGGGCACATGACTAGGTTGCATGCCAGATCCCCAGCTGGGGCTGCGTGAGAGGCAACCGCACATTGATGTTTCTCTCCCTCTCTTTCTCCTTTCCCCTCTCTCTAAAACAGAGAAATAAAATAAATAAAGTCACCCTTGTGAAAAATTAATTAATTAATTAATATTATAAAAAATAAATAAAGTTCTAAAAAAGAAAAGGTGCTCACAGACTTGACAAATACGCTTGACTATTGCAAATGCAGAAGGAAAGAAGTGAGGACTAGGCTAAGTGAAATGAATTAAAATATGCATGAAATCAATGGTGAAGGGAAGGAAACCAGGGTTCAAAGCAACAATCTGGAACATAAGGAAGAAATAAATAGTCAACCAGTACAGAATGAAGAAACAATTTTTGAAAGTGAGGAGGGGCTTAGGAACCTCTGGGACAACTTCAAACGTGCCAACATCCAAATCATAGGAGGGCCAGCAGCAGAAGAGGAAGAGCAAGAAATTGGAAACTTATGTGAAAAAAATAATGAAGGAAAACTTTCCTCATTTGGTGAAGGAAATGGACATACAAGTCCAGGAAGCATACAGAGTCCCAAGCAAGCTAGGCCCAAAGAGGACCACACCAAGACGCATCATAATTAAAATGTCAAAGGTTAAAGATAAAGAGAGAATCTTAAAAGCAGCAAGAGAAAAGGACATAGTTACCTACAAAGGGGTCCCTATACACTATCAGGTGTTTCCTCCAAAGAAACTTTGCGAGCAATAATGGACTGGCAAGAAGTATCCAAAGTGATGAAAAGCAAGGACCTACAACCAAGATTATCCAGCAAAGCTGTCATTTAGAATGAAAGGGCAGATAAAGTGCTTCCCAGACAAGTTAAAACTAAAGGAGCTCATCACCACCATGCTCTTATTATATGAAATATCAAAGGGACTTACTTAAGAAAAGGGTCAAAATTATGAACGTTAAAATGACACAAACTCACAACTGTTAACAGCTGAATCTAAAAAGTAAAAACAAAATCCAACTAAGCAAACCAGAATAGGAACAGAATCAAAGATATGGGGATTATTTGGAGGGTTATTAGCTGGGAGTGGGGAGGGGGATAAATGGGGAAATGGTGGAAGGATTAAGAAGAATACTTGTTTGGTACAAAATAGACAGGGGGAAGTTAAGAACAATATGGAAAAGGGTGAAGACAATGAACTTATATGTATGACACATGGACATGAACTAAGGGGGTGGGATTGCTGGAGGGAAAGGGGTACTGGGCAGAGGGGAGCAAAGGGAAAAAATTGGGACCACTGGAACAACATAATCAATAAAATATACTTAAAAATAATTTTAAAAGAAAAAAAGAGTAGTTATAAATAAATGTTCCGGGACTTCCAGCCAAGATGGAGGTGTAGGTAGACAGACACGCTGCGTCTCCCTCCACAACTGAGAAGCAATACGACTACCTCAAAACTGTAGACAACCAGAAGTTCCAGAAATCCGAGCTGCATGGAAGTCCAACAAACAAAGATATAAAGAAGAAATACTCATTCAGACAGGCAGGAGGGGCAGAGCTGGGGTGGAGAGAATGTGGTGTGTTGGCAGCAGTGACAGCAGCTGTGACTGGCCGACAGAAAGCACAGTCACACATTAAGAAAAAAGTAGGGAGGGACATCTGGGGAACGGTCCGAGCCCCAGACAAGGCTGCACAGCTCACAGTTCTGGTTCCAGGGAAAACAAAGCCTCATTGCTTCTGACTGTGCAAAGCAGTGGGGGGTGGGGTGGCAGAAGAAACTGCTGGTCTCTCAGCAGACTCCATTTCTTTAGAAGGCCTCCATGGTCCTAGAATATCCACAAACCTACCCACTCTGGGAACCACAACCAGAGCAACAGCTAGAAGGGTGCCAGTCCCATACAGGAAGTAGGGCAAGTGCCTGGAAAAGGGGAAGTGCTGAGCAAGTGGCATTGTTACCACGCAGACACCTCCCCCACGTACACCACAATGCGGTGAAACAAGTCGCCTGTCACTGACAAATACCTAAAGCTCCACTTCTTACAATGTGACAGGTGCAACAGCTCCACCTAAAACACAGAAGCAAACACAGGAAGATGTGAATTGAGAACACAGAGGTATCGCCCAAAAGAGGGAGCAGATCAAGGTTCTAGCGGGAGAACTAAGTGATGAGGAGATCGCCAACCTAACAGACGCAGAGATGAAAACACTGGTGATAAAGGTGCTCACATTGAGCATTGGCCTGCGGACCAAGTGTCGCTGGTTTGATTCCCATTCAGGGCACATGACTAGGTTGCATGCCAGATCCCCAGCTGGGGCTGCGTGAGAGGCAACCGCACATTGATGTTTCTCTCCCTCTCTTTCTCCTTTCCCCTCTCTCTAAAACAGAGAAATAAAATAAATAAAGTCACCCTTGTGAAAAATTAATTAATTAATTAATATTATAAAAAATAAATAAAGTTCTAAAAAAGAAAAGGTGCTCACAGACTTGACAAATACGCTTGACTATTGCAAATGCAGAAGGAAAGAAGTGAGGACTAGGCTAAGTGAAATGAATTAAAATATGCATGAAATCAATGGTGAAGGGAAGGAAACCAGGGTTCAAAGCAACAATCTGGAACATAAGGAAGAAATAAATAGTCAACCAGTACAGAATGAAGAAACAATTTTTGAAAGTGAGGAGGGGCTTAGGAACCTCTGGGACAACTTCAAACGTGCCAACATCCAAATCATAGGAGGGCCAGCAGCAGAAGAGGAAGAGCAAGAAATTGGAAACTTATGTGAAAAAAATAATGAAGGAAAACTTTCCTCATTTGGTGAAGGAAATGGACATACAAGTCCAGGAAGCATACAGAGTCCCAAGCAAGCTAGGCCCAAAGAGGACCACACCAAGACGCATCATAATTAAAATGTCAAAGGTTAAAGATAAAGAGAGAATCTTAAAAGCAGCAAGAGAAAAGGACATAGTTACCTACAAAGGGGTCCCTATACACTATCAGGTGTTTCCTCCAAAGAAACTTTGCGAGCAATAATGGACTGGCAAGAAGTATCCAAAGTGATGAAAAGCAAGGACCTACAACCAAGATTATCCAGCAAAGCTGTCATTTAGAATGAAAGGGCAGATAAAGTGCTTCCCAGACAAGTTAAAACTAAAGGAGCTCATCACCACCATGCTCTTATTATATGAAATATCAAAGGGACTTACTTAAGAAAAGGGTCAAAATTATGAACGTTAAAATGACACAAACTCACAACTGTTAACAGCTGAATCTAAAAAGTAAAAACAAAATCCAACTAAGCAAACCAGAATAGGAACAGAATCAAAGATATGGGGATTATTTGGAGGGTTATTAGCTGGGAGTGGGGAGGGGGATAAATGGGGAAATGGTGGAAGGATTAAGAAGAATACTTGTTTGGTACAAAATAGACAGGGGGAAGTTAAGAACAATATGGAAAAGGGTGAAGACAATGAACTTATATGTATGACACATGGACATGAACTAAGGGGGTGGGATTGCTGGAGGGAAAGGGGTACTGGGCAGAGGGGAGCAAAGGGAAAAAATTGGGACCACTGGAACAACATAATCAATAAAATATACTTAAAAATAATTTTAAAAGAAAAAAAGAGTAGTTATAAATAAATGTTTCGGGACTTCCAGCCAAGATGGAGGTGTAGGTAGACAGACACGCTGCGTCTCCCTCCACAACTGAGAAGCAATACGACTACCTCAAAACTGTAGACAACCAGAAGTTCCAGAAATCCGAGCTGCATGGAAGTCCAACAAACAAAGATATAAAGAAGAAATACTCATTCAGACAGGCAGGAGGGGCAGAGCTGGGGTGGAGAGAATGTGGTGTGTTGGCAGCAGTGACAGCAGCTGTGACTGGCCGACAGAAAGCACAGTCACACATTAAGAAAAAAGTAGGGAGGGACATCTGGGGAACGGTCCGAGCCCCAGACAAGGCTGCACAGCTCACAGTTCTGGTTCCAGGGAAAACAAAGCCTCATTGCTTCTGACTGTGCAAAGCAGTGGGGGGTGGGGTGGCAGAAGAAACTGCTGGTCTCTCAGCAGACTCCATTTCTTTAGAAGGCCTCCATGGTCCTAGAATATCCACAAACCTACCCACTCTGGGAACCACAACCAGAGCAACAGCTAGAAGGGTGCCAGTCCCATACAGGAAGTAGGGCAAGTGCCTGGAAAAGGGGCAAGTGCTGAGCAAGTGGCATTGTTACCACGCAGACACCTCCCCCACGTACACCACAATGCGGTGAAACAAGTCGCCTGTCACTGACAAATACCTAAAGCTCCACTTCTTACAATGTGACAGGTGCAACAGCTCCACCTAAAACACAGAAGCAAACACAGGAAGATGTGAATTGAGAACACAGAGGTATCGCCCAAAAGAGGGAGCAGATCAAGGTTCTAGCGGGAGAACTAAGTGATGAGGAGATCGCCAACCTAACAGACGCAGAGATGAAAACACTGGTGATAAAGGTGCTCACATTGAGCATTGGCCTGCGGACCAAGTGTCGCTGGTTTGATTCCCATTCAGGGCACATGACTAGGTTGCATGCCAGATCCCCAGCTGGGGCTGCGTGAGAGGCAACCGCACATTGATGTTTCTCTCCCTCTCTTTCTCCTTTCCCCTCTCTCTAAAACAGAGAAATAAAATAAATAAAGTCACCCTTGTGAAAAATTAATTAATTAATTAATATTATAAAAAATAAATAAAGTTCTAAAAAAGAAAAGGTGCTCACAGACTTGACAAATACGCTTGACTATTGCAAATGCAGAAGGAAAGAAGTGAGGACTAGGCTAAGTGAAATGAATTAAAATATGCATGAAATCAATGGTGAAGGGAAGGAAACCAGGGTTCAAAGCAACAATCTGGAACATAAGGAAGAAATAAATAGTCAACCAGTACAGAATGAAGAAACAATTTTTGAAAGTGAGGAGGGGCTTAGGAACCTCTGGGACAACTTCAAACGTGCCAACATCCAAATCATAGGAGGGCCAGCAGCAGAAGAGGAAGAGCAAGAAATTGGAAACTTATGTGAAAAAAATAATGAAGGAAAACTTTCCTCATTTGGTGAAGGAAATGGACATACAAGTCCAGGAAGCATACAGAGTCCCAAGCAAGCTAGGCCCAAAGAGGACCACACCAAGACGCATCATAATTAAAATGTCAAAGGTTAAAGATAAAGAGAGAATCTTAAAAGCAGCAAGAGAAAAGGACATAGTTACCTACAAAGGGGTCCCTATACACTATCAGGTGTTTCCTCCAAAGAAACTTTGCGAGCAATAATGGACTGGCAAGAAGTATCCAAAGTGATGAAAAGCAAGGACCTACAACCAAGATTATCCAGCAAAGCTGTCATTTAGAATGAAAGGGCAGATAAAGTGCTTCCCAGACAAGTTAAAACTAAAGGAGCTCATCACCACCATGCTCTTATTATATGAAATATCAAAGGGACTTACTTAAGAAAAGGGTCAAAATTATGAACGTTAAAATGACACAAACTCACAACTGTTAACAGCTGAATCTAAAAAGTAAAAACAAAATCCAACTAAGCAAACCAGAATAGGAACAGAATCAAAGATATGGGGATTATTTGGAGGGTTATTAGCTGGGAGTGGGGAGGGGGATAAATGGGGAAATGGTGGAAGGATTAAGAAGAATACTTGTTTGGTACAAAATAGACAGGGGGAAGTTAAGAACAATATGGAAAAGGGTGAAGACAATGAACTTATATGTATGACACATGGACATGAACTAAGGGGGTGGGATTGCTGGAGGGAAAGGGGTACTGGGCAGAGGGGAGCAAAGGGAAAAAATTGGGACCACTGGAACAACATAATCAATAAAATATACTTAAAAATAATTTTAAAAGAAAAAAAGAGTAGTTATAAATAAATGTTCCGGGACTTCCAGCCAAGATGGAGGTGTAGGTAGACAGACACGCTGCGTCTCCCTCCACAACTGAGAAGCAATACGACTACCTCAAAACTGTAGACAACCAGAAGTTCCAGAAATCCGAGCTGCATGGAAGTCCAACAAACAAAGATATAAAGAAGAAATACTCATTCAGACAGGCAGGAGGGGCAGAGCTGGGGTGGAGAGAATGTGGTGTGTTGGCAGCAGTGACAGCAGCTGTGACTGGCCGACAGAAAGCACAGTCACACATTAAGAAAAAAGTAGGGAGGGACATCTGGGGAACGGTCCGAGCCCCAGACAAGGCTGCACAGCTCACAGTTCTGGTTCCAGGGAAAACAAAGCCTCATTGCTTCTGACTGTGCAAAGCAGTGGGGGGTGGGGTGGCAGAAGAAACTGCTGGTCTCTCAGCAGACTCCATTTCTTTAGAAGGCCTCCATGGTCCTAGAATATCCACAAACCTACCCACTCTGGGAACCACAACCAGAGCAACAGCTAGAAGGGTGCCAGTCCCATACAGGAAGTAGGGCAAGTGCCTGGAAAAGGGGCAAGTGCTGAGCAAGTGGCATTGTTACCACGCAGACACCTCCCCCACGTACACCACAATGCGGTGAAACAAGTCGCCTGTCACTGACAAATACCTAAAGCTCCACTTCTTACAATGTGACAGGTGCAACAGCTCCACCTAAAACACAGAAGCAAACACAGGAAGATGTGAATTGAGAACACAGAGGTATCGCCCAAAAGAGGGAGCAGATCAAGGTTCTAGCGGGAGAACTAAGTGATGAGGAGATCGCCAACCTAACAGACGCAGAGATGAAAACACTGGTGATAAAGGTGCTCACATTGAGCATTGGCCTGCGGACCAAGTGTCGCTGGTTTGATTCCCATTCAGGGCACATGACTAGGTTGCATGCCAGATCCCCAGCTGGGGCTGCGTGAGAGGCAACCGCACATTGATGTTTCTCTCCCTCTCTTTCTCCTTTCCCCTCTCTCTAAAACAGAGAAATAAAATAAATAAAGTCACCCTTGTGAAAAATTAATTAATTAATTAATATTATAAAAAATAAATAAAGTTCTAAAAAAGAAAAGGTGCTCACAGACTTGACAAATACGCTTGACTATTGCAAATGCAGAAGGAAAGAAGTGAGGACTAGGCTAAGTGAAATGAATTAAAATATGCATGAAATCAATGGTGAAGGGAAGGAAACCAGGGTTCAAAGCAACAATCTGGAACATAAGGAAGAAATAAATAGTCAACCAGTACAGAATGAAGAAACAATTTTTGAAAGTGAGGAGGGGCTTAGGAACCTCTGGGACAACTTCAAACGTGCCAACATCCAAATCATAGGAGGGCCAGCAGCAGAAGAGGAAGAGCAAGAAATTGGAAACTTATGTGAAAAAAATAATGAAGGAAAACTTTCCTCATTTGGTGAAGGAAATGGACATACAAGTCCAGGAAGCATACAGAGTCCCAAGCAAGCTAGGCCCAAAGAGGACCACACCAAGACGCATCATAATTAAAATGTCAAAGGTTAAAGATAAAGAGAGAATCTTAAAAGCAGCAAGAGAAAAGGACATAGTTACCTACAAAGGGGTCCCTATACACTATCAGGTGTTTCCTCCAAAGAAACTTTGCGAGCAATAATGGACTGGCAAGAAGTATCCAAAGTGATGAAAAGCAAGGACCTACAACCAAGATTATCCAGCAAAGCTGTCATTTAGAATGAAAGGGCAGATAAAGTGCTTCCCAGACAAGTTAAAACTAAAGGAGCTCATCACCACCATGCTCTTATTATATGAAATATCAAAGGGACTTACTTAAGAAAAGGGTCAAAATTATGAACGTTAAAATGACACAAACTCACAACTGTTAACAGCTGAATCTAAAAAGTAAAAACAAAATCCAACTAAGCAAACCAGAATAGGAACAGAATCAAAGATATGGGGATTATTTGGAGGGTTATTAGCTGGGAGTGGGGAGGGGGATAAATGGGGAAATGGTGGAAGGATTAAGAAGAATACTTGTTTGGTACAAAATAGACAGGGGGAAGTTAAGAACAATATGGAAAAGGGTGAAGACAATGAACTTATATGTATGACACATGGACATGAACTAAGGGGGTGGGATTGCTGGAGGGAAAGGGGTACTGGGCAGAGGGGAGCAAAGGGAAAAAATTGGGACCACTGGAACAACATAATCAATAAAATATACTTAAAAATAATTTTAAAAGAAAAAAAGAGTAGTTATAAATAAATGTTCCGGGACTTCCAGCCAAGATGGAGGTGTAGGTAGACAGACACGCTGCGTCTCCCTCCACAACTGAGAAGCAATACGACTACCTCAAAACTGTAGACAACCAGAAGTTCCAGAAATCCGAGCTGCATGGAAGTCCAACAAACAAAGATATAAAGAAGAAATACTCATTCAGACAGGCAGGAGGGGCAGAGCTGGGGTGGAGAGAATGTGGTGTGTTGGCAGCAGTGACAGCAGCTGTGACTGGCCGACAGAAAGCACAGTCACACATTAAGAAAAAAGTAGGGAGGGACATCTGGGGAACGGTCCGAGCCCCAGACAAGGCTGCACAGCTCACAGTTCTGGTTCCAGGGAAAACAAAGCCTCATTGCTTCTGACTGTGCAAAGCAGTGGGGGGTGGGGTGGCAGAAGAAACTGCTGGTCTCTCAGCAGACTCCATTTCTTTAGAAGGCCTCCATGGTCCTAGAATATCCACAAACCTACCCACTCTGGGAACCACAACCAGAGCAACAGCTAGAAGGGTGCCAGTCCCATACAGGAAGTAGGGCAAGTGCCTGGAAAAGGGGCAAGTGCTGAGCAAGTGGCATTGTTACCACGCAGACACCTCCCCCACGTACACCACAATGCGGTGAAACAAGTCGCCTGTCACTGACAAATACCTAAAGCTCCACTTCTTACAATGTGACAGGTGCAACAGCTCCACCTAAAACACAGAAGCAAACACAGGAAGATGTGAATTGAGAACACAGAGGTATCGCCCAAAAGAGGGAGCAGATCAAGGTTCTAGCGGGAGAACTAAGTGATGAGGAGATCGCCAACCTAACAGACGCAGAGATGAAAACACTGGTGATAAAGGTGCTCACATTGAGCATTGGCCTGCGGACCAAGTGTCGCTGGTTTGATTCCCATTCAGGGCACATGACTAGGTTGCATGCCAGATCCCCAGCTGGGGCTGCGTGAGAGGCAACCGCACATTGATGTTTCTCTCCCTCTCTTTCTCCTTTCCCCTCTCTCTAAAACAGAGAAATAAAATAAATAAAGTCACCCTTGTGAAAAATTAATTAATTAATTAATATTATAAAAAATAAATAAAGTTCTAAAAAAGAAAAGGTGCTCACAGACTTGACAAATACGCTTGACTATTGCAAATGCAGAAGGAAAGAAGTGAGGACTAGGCTAAGTGAAATGAATTAAAATATGCATGAAATCAATGGTGAAGGGAAGGAAACCAGGGTTCAAAGCAACAATCTGGAACATAAGGAAGAAATAAATAGTCAACCAGTACAGAATGAAGAAACAATTTTTGAAAGTGAGGAGGGGCTTAGGAACCTCTGGGACAACTTCAAACGTGCCAACATCCAAATCATAGGAGGGCCAGCAGCAGAAGAGGAAGAGCAAGAAATTGGAAACTTATGTGAAAAAAATAATGAAGGAAAACTTTCCTCATTTGGTGAAGGAAATGGACATACAAGTCCAGGAAGCATACAGAGTCCCAAGCAAGCTAGGCCCAAAGAGGACCACACCAAGACGCATCATAATTAAAATGTCAAAGGTTAAAGATAAAGAGAGAATCTTAAAAGCAGCAAGAGAAAAGGACATAGTTACCTACAAAGGGGTCCCTATACACTATCAGGTGTTTCCTCCAAAGAAACTTTGCGAGCAATAATGGACTGGCAAGAAGTATCCAAAGTGATGAAAAGCAAGGACCTACAACCAAGATTATCCAGCAAAGCTGTCATTTAGAATGAAAGGGCAGATAAAGTGCTTCCCAGACAAGTTAAAACTAAAGGAGCTCATCACCACCATGCTCTTATTATATGAAATATCAAAGGGACTTACTTAAGAAAAGGGTCAAAATTATGAACGTTAAAATGACACAAACTCACAACTGTTAACAGCTGAATCTAAAAAGTAAAAACAAAATCCAACTAAGCAAACCAGAATAGGAACAGAATCAAAGATATGGGGATTATTTGGAGGGTTATTAGCTGGGAGTGGGGAGGGGGATAAATGGGGAAATGGTGGAAGGATTAAGAAGAATACTTGTTTGGTACAAAATAGACAGGGGGAAGTTAAGAACAATATGGAAAAGGGTGAAGACAATGAACTTATATGTATGACACATGGACATGAACTAAGGGGGTGGGATTGCTGGAGGGAAAGGGGTACTGGGCAGAGGGGAGCAAAGGGAAAAAATTGGGACCACTGGAACAACATAATAAAATATACTTAAAAATAATTTTAAAAGAAAAAAAGAGTAGTTATAAATAAATGTTTCGGGACTTCCAGCCAAGATGGAGGTGTAGGTAGACAGACACGCTGCGTCTCCCTCCACAACTGAGAAGCAATACGACTACCTCAAAACTGTAGACAACCAGAAGTTCCAGAAATCCGAGCTGCATGGAAGTCCAACAAACAAAGATATAAAGAAGAAATACTCATTCAGACAGGCAGGAGGGGCAGAGCTGGGGTGGAGAGAATGTGGTGTGTTGGCAGCAGTGACAGCAGCTGTGACTGGCCGACAGAAAGCACAGTCACACATTAAGAAAAAAGTAGGGAGGGACATCTGGGGAACGGTCCGAGCCCCAGACAAGGCTGCACAGCTCACAGTTCTGGTTCCAGGGAAAACAAAGCCTCATTGCTTCTGACTGTGCAAAGCAGTGGGGGGTGGGGTGGCAGAAGAAACTGCTGGTCTCTCAGCAGACTCCATTTCTTTAGAAGGCCTCCATGGTCCTAGAATATCCACAAACCTACCCACTCTGGGAACCACAACCAGAGCAACAGCTAGAAGGGTGCCAGTCCCATACAGGAAGTAGGGCAAGTGCCTGGAAAAGGGGCAAGTGCTGAGCAAGTGGCATTGTTACCACGCAGACACCTCCCCCACGTACACCACAATGCGGTGAAACAAGTCGCCTGTCACTGACAAATACCTAAAGCTCCACTTCTTACAATGTGACAGGTGCAACAGCTCCACCTAAAACACAGAAGCAAACACAGGAAGATGTGAATTGAGAACACAGAGGTATCGCCCAAAAGAGGGAGCAGATCAAGGTTCTAGCGGGAGAACTAAGTGATGAGGAGATCGCCAACCTAACAGACGCAGAGATGAAAACACTGGTGATAAAGGTGCTCACATTGAGCATTGGCCTGCGGACCAAGTGTCGCTGGTTTGATTCCCATTCAGGGCACATGACTAGGTTGCATGCCAGATCCCCAGCTGGGGCTGCGTGAGAGGCAACCGCACATTGATGTTTCTCTCCCTCTCTTTCTCCTTTCCCCTCTCTCTAAAACAGAGAAATAAAATAAATAAAGTCACCCTTGTGAAAAATTAATTAATTAATTAATATTATAAAAAATAAATAAAGTTCTAAAAAAGAAAAGGTGCTCACAGACTTGACAAATACGCTTGACTATTGCAAATGCAGAAGGAAAGAAGTGAGGACTAGGCTAAGTGAAATGAATTAAAATATGCATGAAATCAATGGTGAAGGGAAGGAAACCAGGGTTCAAAGCAACAATCTGGAACATAAGGAAGAAATAAATAGTCAACCAGTACAGAATGAAGAAACAATTTTTGAAAGTGAGGAGGGGCTTAGGAACCTCTGGGACAACTTCAAACGTGCCAACATCCAAATCATAGGAGGGCCAGCAGCAGAAGAGGAAGAGCAAGAAATTGGAAACTTATGTGAAAAAAATAATGAAGGAAAACTTTCCTCATTTGGTGAAGGAAATGGACATACAAGTCCAGGAAGCATACAGAGTCCCAAGCAAGCTAGGCCCAAAGAGGACCACACCAAGACGCATCATAATTAAAATGTCAAAGGTTAAAGATAAAGAGAGAATCTTAAAAGCAGCAAGAGAAAAGGACATAGTTACCTACAAAGGGGTCCCTATACACTATCAGGTGTTTCCTCCAAAGAAACTTTGCGAGCAATAATGGACTGGCAAGAAGTATCCAAAGTGATGAAAAGCAAGGACCTACAACCAAGATTATCCAGCAAAGCTGTCATTTAGAATGAAAGGGCAGATAAAGTGCTTCCCAGACAAGTTAAAACTAAAGGAGCTCATCACCACCATGCTCTTATTATATGAAATATCAAAGGGACTTACTTAAGAAAAGGGTCAAAATTATGAACGTTAAAATGACACAAACTCACAACTGTTAACAGCTGAATCTAAAAAGTAAAAACAAAATCCAACTAAGCAAACCAGAATAGGAACAGAATCAAAGATATGGGGATTATTTGGAGGGTTATTAGCTGGGAGTGGGGAGGGGGATAAATGGGGAAATGGTGGAAGGATTAAGAAGAATACTTGTTTGGTACAAAATAGACAGGGGGAAGTTAAGAACAATATGGAAAAGGGTGAAGACAATGAACTTATATGTATGACACATGGACATGAACTAAGGGGGTGGGATTGCTGGAGGGAAAGGGGTACTGGGCAGAGGGGAGCAAAGGGAAAAAATTGGGACCACTGGAACAACATAATCAATAAAATATACTTAAAAATAATTTTAAAAGAAAAAAAGAGTAGTTATAAATAAATGTTCCGGGACTTCCAGCCAAGATGGAGGTGTAGGTAGACAGACACGCTGCGTCTCCCTCCACAACTGAGAAGCAATACGACTACCTCAAAACTGTAGACAACCAGAAGTTCCAGAAATCCGAGCTGCATGGAAGTCCAACAAACAAAGATATAAAGAAGAAATACTCATTCAGACAGGCAGGAGGGGCAGAGCTGGGGTGGAGAGAATGTGGTGTGTTGGCAGCAGTGACAGCAGCTGTGACTGGCCGACAGAAAGCACAGTCACACATTAAGAAAAAAGTAGGGAGGGACATCTGGGGAACGGTCCGAGCCCCAGACAAGGCTGCACAGCTCACAGTTCTGGTTCCAGGGAAAACAAAGCCTCATTGCTTCTGACTGTGCAAAGCAGTGGGGGGTGGGGTGGCAGAAGAAACTGCTGGTCTCTCAGCAGACTCCATTTCTTTAGAAGGCCTCCATGGTCCTAGAATATCCACAAACCTACCCACTCTGGGAACCACAACCAGAGCAACAGCTAGAAGGGTGCCAGTCCCATACAGGAAGTAGGGCAAGTGCCTGGAAAAGGGGCAAGTGCTGAGCAAGTGGCATTGTTACCACGCAGACACCTCCCCCACGTACACCACAATGCGGTGAAACAAGTCGCCTGTCACTGACAAATACCTAAAGCTCCACTTCTTACAATGTGACAGGTGCAACAGCTCCACCTAAAACACAGAAGCAAACACAGGAAGATGTGAATTGAGAACACAGAGGTATCGCCCAAAAGAGGGAGCAGATCAAGGTTCTAGCGGGAGAACTAAGTGATGAGGAGATCGCCAACCTAACAGACGCAGAGATGAAAACACTGGTGATAAAGGTGCTCACATTGAGCATTGGCCTGCGGACCAAGTGTCGCTGGTTTGATTCCCATTCAGGGCACATGACTAGGTTGCATGCCAGATCCCCAGCTGGGGCTGCGTGAGAGGCAACCGCACATTGATGTTTCTCTCCCTCTCTTTCTCCTTTCCCCTCTCTCTAAAACAGAGAAATAAAATAAATAAAGTCACCCTTGTGAAAAATTAATTAATTAATTAATATTATAAAAAATAAATAAAGTTCTAAAAAAGAAAAGGTGCTCACAGACTTGACAAATACGCTTGACTATTGCAAATGCAGAAGGAAAGAAGTGAGGACTAGGCTAAGTGAAATGAATTAAAATATGCATGAAATCAATGGTGAAGGGAAGGAAACCAGGGTTCAAAGCAACAATCTGGAACATAAGGAAGAAATAAATAGTCAACCAGTACAGAATGAAGAAACAATTTTTGAAAGTGAGGAGGGGCTTAGGAACCTCTGGGACAACTTCAAACGTGCCAACATCCAAATCATAGGAGGGCCAGCAGCAGAAGAGGAAGAGCAAGAAATTGGAAACTTATGTGAAAAAAATAATGAAGGAAAACTTTCCTCATTTGGTGAAGGAAATGGACATACAAGTCCAGGAAGCATACAGAGTCCCAAGCAAGCTAGGCCCAAAGAGGACCACACCAAGACGCATCATAATTAAAATGTCAAAGGTTAAAGATAAAGAGAGAATCTTAAAAGCAGCAAGAGAAAAGGACATAGTTACCTACAAAGGGGTCCCTATACACTATCAGGTGTTTCCTCCAAAGAAACTTTGCGAGCAATAATGGACTGGCAAGAAGTATCCAAAGTGATGAAAAGCAAGGACCTACAACCAAGATTATCCAGCAAAGCTGTCATTTAGAATGAAAGGGCAGATAAAGTGCTTCCCAGACAAGTTAAAACTAAAGGAGCTCATCACCACCATGCTCTTATTATATGAAATATCAAAGGGACTTACTTAAGAAAAGGGTCAAAATTATGAACGTTAAAATGACACAAACTCACAACTGTTAACAGCTGAATCTAAAAAGTAAAAACAAAATCCAACTAAGCAAACCAGAATAGGAACAGAATCAAAGATATGGGGATTATTTGGAGGGTTATTAGCTGGGAGTGGGGAGGGGGATAAATGGGGAAATGGTGGAAGGATTAAGAAGAATACTTGTTTGGTACAAAATAGACAGGGGGAAGTTAAGAACAATATGGAAAAGGGTGAAGACAATGAACTTATATGTATGACACATGGACATGAACTAAGGGGGTGGGATTGCTGGAGGGAAAGGGGTACTGGGCAGAGGGGAGCAAAGGGAAAAAATTGGGACCACTGGAACAACATAATCAATAAAATATACTTAAAAATAATTTTAAAAGAAAAAAAGAGTAGTTATAAATAAATGTTTCGGGACTTCCAGCCAAGATGGAGGTGTAGGTAGACAGACACGCTGCGTCTCCCTCCACAACTGAGAAGCAATACGACTACCTCAAAACTGTAGACAACCAGAAGTTCCAGAAATCCGAGCTGCATGGAAGTCCAACAAACAAAGATATAAAGAAGAAATACTCATTCAGACAGGCAGGAGGGGCAGAGCTGGGGTGGAGAGAATGTGGTGTGTTGGCAGCAGTGACAGCAGCTGTGACTGGCCGACAGAAAGCACAGTCACACATTAAGAAAAAAGTAGGGAGGGACATCTGGGGAACGGTCCGAGCCCCAGACAAGGCTGCACAGCTCACAGTTCTGGTTCCAGGGAAAACAAAGCCTCATTGCTTCTGACTGTGCAAAGCAGTGGGGGGTGGGGTGGCAGAAGAAACTGCTGGTCTCTCAGCAGACTCCATTTCTTTAGAAGGCCTCCATGGTCCTAGAATATCCACAAACCTACCCACTCTGGGAACCACAACCAGAGCAACAGCTAGAAGGGTGCCAGTCCCATACAGGAAGTAGGGCAAGTGCCTGGAAAAGGGGCAAGTGCTGAGCAAGTGGCATTGTTACCACGCAGACACCTCCCCCACGTACACCACAATGCGGTGAAACAAGTCGCCTGTCACTGACAAATACCTAAAGCTCCACTTCTTACAATGTGACAGGTGCAACAGCTCCACCTAAAACACAGAAGCAAACACAGGAAGATGTGAATTGAGAACACAGAGGTATCGCCCAAAAGAGGGAGCAGATCAAGGTTCTAGCGGGAGAACTAAGTGATGAGGAGATCGCCAACCTAACAGACGCAGAGATGAAAACACTGGTGATAAAGGTGCTCACATTGAGCATTGGCCTGCGGACCAAGTGTCGCTGGTTTGATTCCCATTCAGGGCACATGACTAGGTTGCATGCCAGATCCCCAGCTGGGGCTGCGTGAGAGGCAACCGCACATTGATGTTTCTCTCCCTCTCTTTCTCCTTTCCCCTCTCTCTAAAACAGAGAAATAAAATAAATAAAGTCACCCTTGTGAAAAATTAATTAATTAATTAATATTATAAAAAATAAATAAAGTTCTAAAAAAGAAAAGGTGCTCACAGACTTGACAAATACGCTTGACTATTGCAAATGCAGAAGGAAAGAAGTGAGGACTAGGCTAAGTGAAATGAATTAAAATATGCATGAAATCAATGGTGAAGGGAAGGAAACCAGGGTTCAAAGCAACAATCTGGAACATAAGGAAGAAATAAATAGTCAACCAGTACAGAATGAAGAAACAATTTTTGAAAGTGAGGAGGGGCTTAGGAACCTCTGGGACAACTTCAAACGTGCCAACATCCAAATCATAGGAGGGCCAGCAGCAGAAGAGGAAGAGCAAGAAATTGGAAACTTATGTGAAAAAAATAATGAAGGAAAACTTTCCTCATTTGGTGAAGGAAATGGACATACAAGTCCAGGAAGCATACAGAGTCCCAAGCAAGCTAGGCCCAAAGAGGACCACACCAAGACGCATCATAATTAAAATGTCAAAGGTTAAAGATAAAGAGAGAATCTTAAAAGCAGCAAGAGAAAAGGACATAGTTACCTACAAAGGGGTCCCTATACACTATCAGGTGTTTCCTCCAAAGAAACTTTGCGAGCAATAATGGACTGGCAAGAAGTATCCAAAGTGATGAAAAGCAAGGACCTACAACCAAGATTATCCAGCAAAGCTGTCATTTAGAATGAAAGGGCAGATAAAGTGCTTCCCAGACAAGTTAAAACTAAAGGAGCTCATCACCACCATGCTCTTATTATATGAAATATCAAAGGGACTTACTTAAGAAAAGGGTCAAAATTATGAACGTTAAAATGACACAAACTCACAACTGTTAACAGCTGAATCTAAAAAGTAAAAACAAAATCCAACTAAGCAAACCAGAATAGGAACAGAATCAAAGATATGGGGATTATTTGGAGGGTTATTAGCTGGGAGTGGGGAGGGGGATAAATGGGGAAATGGTGGAAGGATTAAGAAGAATACTTGTTTGGTACAAAATAGACAGGGGGAAGTTAAGAACAATATGGAAAAGGGTGAAGACAATGAACTTATATGTATGACACATGGACATGAACTAAGGGGGTGGGATTGCTGGAGGGAAAGGGGTACTGGGCAGAGGGGAGCAAAGGGAAAAAATTGGGACCACTGGAACAACATAATCAATAAAATATACTTAAAAATAATTTTAAAAGAAAAAAAGAGTAGTTATAAATAAATGTTCCGGGACTTCCAGCCAAGATGGAGGTGTAGGTAGACAGACACGCTGCGTCTCCCTCCACAACTGAGAAGCAATACGACTACCTCAAAACTGTAGACAACCAGAAGTTCCAGAAATCCGAGCTGCATGGAAGTCCAACAAACAAAGATATAAAGAAGAAATACTCATTCAGACAGGCAGGAGGGGCAGAGCTGGGGTGGAGAGAATGTGGTGTGTTGGCAGCAGTGACAGCAGCTGTGACTGGCCGACAGAAAGCACAGTCACACATTAAGAAAAAAGTAGGGAGGGACATCTGGGGAACGGTCCGAGCCCCAGACAAGGCTGCACAGCTCACAGTTCTGGTTCCAGGGAAAACAAAGCCTCATTGCTTCTGACTGTGCAAAGCAGTGGGGGGTGGGGTGGCAGAAGAAACTGCTGGTCTCTCAGCAGACTCCATTTCTTTAGAAGGCCTCCATGGTCCTAGAATATCCACAAACCTACCCACTCTGGGAACCACAACCAGAGCAACAGCTAGAAGGGTGCCAGTCCCATACAGGAAGTAGGGCAAGTGCCTGGAAAAGGGGCAAGTGCTGAGCAAGTGGCATTGTTACCACGCAGACACCTCCCCCACGTACACCACAATGCGGTGAAACAAGTCGCCTGTCACTGACAAATACCTAAAGCTCCACTTCTTACAATGTGACAGGTGCAACAGCTCCACCTAAAACACAGAAGCAAACACAGGAAGATGTGAATTGAGAACACAGAGGTATCGCCCAAAAGAGGGAGCAGATCAAGGTTCTAGCGGGAGAACTAAGTGATGAGGAGATCGCCAACCTAACAGACGCAGAGATGAAAACACTGGTGATAAAGGTGCTCACATTGAGCATTGGCCTGCGGACCAAGTGTCGCTGGTTTGATTCCCATTCAGGGCACATGACTAGGTTGCATGCCAGATCCCCAGCTGGGGCTGCGTGAGAGGCAACCGCACATTGATGTTTCTCTCCCTCTCTTTCTCCTTTCCCCTCTCTCTAAAACAGAGAAATAAAATAAATAAAGTCACCCTTGTGAAAAATTAATTAATTAATTAATATTATAAAAAATAAATAAAGTTCTAAAAAAGAAAAGGTGCTCACAGACTTGACAAATACGCTTGACTATTGCAAATGCAGAAGGAAAGAAGTGAGGACTAGGCTAAGTGAAATGAATTAAAATATGCATGAAATCAATGGTGAAGGGAAGGAAACCAGGGTTCAAAGCAACAATCTGGAACATAAGGAAGAAATAAATAGTCAACCAGTACAGAATGAAGAAACAATTTTTGAAAGTGAGGAGGGGCTTAGGAACCTCTGGGACAACTTCAAACGTGCCAACATCCAAATCATAGGAGGGCCAGCAGCAGAAGAGGAAGAGCAAGAAATTGGAAACTTATGTGAAAAAAATAATGAAGGAAAACTTTCCTCATTTGGTGAAGGAAATGGACATACAAGTCCAGGAAGCATACAGAGTCCCAAGCAAGCTAGGCCCAAAGAGGACCACACCAAGACGCATCATAATTAAAATGTCAAAGGTTAAAGATAAAGAGAGAATCTTAAAAGCAGCAAGAGAAAAGGACATAGTTACCTACAAAGGGGTCCCTATACACTATCAGGTGTTTCCTCCAAAGAAACTTTGCGAGCAATAATGGACTGGCAAGAAGTATCCAAAGTGATGAAAAGCAAGGACCTACAACCAAGATTATCCAGCAAAGCTGTCATTTAGAATGAAAGGGCAGATAAAGTGCTTCCCAGACAAGTTAAAACTAAAGGAGCTCATCACCACCATGCTCTTATTATATGAAATATCAAAGGGACTTACTTAAGAAAAGGGTCAAAATTATGAACGTTAAAATGACACAAACTCACAACTGTTAACAGCTGAATCTAAAAAGTAAAAACAAAATCCAACTAAGCAAACCAGAATAGGAACAGAATCAAAGATATGGGGATTATTTGGAGGGTTATTAGCTGGGAGTGGGGAGGGGGATAAATGGGGAAATGGTGGAAGGATTAAGAAGAATACTTGTTTGGTACAAAATAGACAGGGGGAAGTTAAGAACAATATGGAAAAGGGTGAAGACAATGAACTTATATGTATGACACATGGACATGAACTAAGGGGGTGGGATTGCTGGAGGGAAAGGGGTACTGGGCAGAGGGGAGCAAAGGGAAAAAATTGGGACCACTGGAACAACATAATCAATAAAATATACTTAAAAATAATTTTAAAAGAAAAAAAGAGTAGTTATAAATAAATGTTTCGGGACTTCCAGCCAAGATGGAGGTGTAGGTAGACAGACACGCTGCGTCTCCCTCCACAACTGAGAAGCAATACGACTACCTCAAAACTGTAGACAACCAGAAGTTCCAGAAATCCGAGCTGCATGGAAGTCCAACAAACAAAGATATAAAGAAGAAATACTCATTCAGACAGGCAGGAGGGGCAGAGCTGGGGTGGAGAGAATGTGGTGTGTTGGCAGCAGTGACAGCAGCTGTGACTGGCCGACAGAAAGCACAGTCACACATTAAGAAAAAAGTAGGGAGGGACATCTGGGGAACGGTCCGAGCCCCAGACAAGGCTGCACAGCTCACAGTTCTGGTTCCAGGGAAAACAAAGCCTCATTGCTTCTGACTGTGCAAAGCAGTGGGGGGTGGGGTGGCAGAAGAAACTGCTGGTCTCTCAGCAGACTCCATTTCTTTAGAAGGCCTCCATGGTCCTAGAATATCCACAAACCTACCCACTCTGGGAACCACAACCAGAGCAACAGCTAGAAGGGTGCCAGTCCCATACAGGAAGTAGGGCAAGTGCCTGGAAAAGGGGCAAGTGCTGAGCAAGTGGCATTGTTACCACGCAGACACCTCCCCCACGTACACCACAATGCGGTGAAACAAGTCGCCTGTCACTGACAAATACCTAAAGCTCCACTTCTTACAATGTGACAGGTGCAACAGCTCCACCTAAAACACAGAAGCAAACACAGGAAGATGTGAATTGAGAACACAGAGGTATCGCCCAAAAGAGGGAGCAGATCAAGGTTCTAGCGGGAGAACTAAGTGATGAGGAGATCGCCAACCTAACAGACGCAGAGATGAAAACACTGGTGATAAAGGTGCTCACATTGAGCATTGGCCTGCGGACCAAGTGTCGCTGGTTTGATTCCCATTCAGGGCACATGACTAGGTTGCATGCCAGATCCCCAGCTGGGGCTGCGTGAGAGGCAACCGCACATTGATGTTTCTCTCCCTCTCTTTCTCCTTTCCCCTCTCTCTAAAACAGAGAAATAAAATAAATAAAGTCACCCTTGTGAAAAATTAATTAATTAATTAATATTATAAAAAATAAATAAAGTTCTAAAAAAGAAAAGGTGCTCACAGACTTGACAAATACGCTTGACTATTGCAAATGCAGAAGGAAAGAAGTGAGGACTAGGCTAAGTGAAATGAATTAAAATATGCATGAAATCAATGGTGAAGGGAAGGAAACCAGGGTTCAAAGCAACAATCTGGAACATAAGGAAGAAATAAATAGTCAACCAGTACAGAATGAAGAAACAATTTTTGAAAGTGAGGAGGGGCTTAGGAACCTCTGGGACAACTTCAAACGTGCCAACATCCAAATCATAGGAGGGCCAGCAGCAGAAGAGGAAGAGCAAGAAATTGGAAACTTATGTGAAAAAAATAATGAAGGAAAACTTTCCTCATTTGGTGAAGGAAATGGACATACAAGTCCAGGAAGCATACAGAGTCCCAAGCAAGCTAGGCCCAAAGAGGACCACACCAAGACGCATCATAATTAAAATGTCAAAGGTTAAAGATAAAGAGAGAATCTTAAAAGCAGCAAGAGAAAAGGACATAGTTACCTACAAAGGGGTCCCTATACACTATCAGGTGTTTCCTCCAAAGAAACTTTGCGAGCAATAATGGACTGGCAAGAAGTATCCAAAGTGATGAAAAGCAAGGACCTACAACCAAGATTATCCAGCAAAGCTGTCATTTAGAATGAAAGGGCAGATAAAGTGCTTCCCAGACAAGTTAAAACTAAAGGAGCTCATCACCACCATGCTCTTATTATATGAAATATCAAAGGGACTTACTTAAGAAAAGGGTCAAAATTATGAACGTTAAAATGACACAAACTCACAACTGTTAACAGCTGAATCTAAAAAGTAAAAACAAAATCCAACTAAGCAAACCAGAATAGGAACAGAATCAAAGATATGGGGATTATTTGGAGGGTTATTAGCTGGGAGTGGGGAGGGGGATAAATGGGGAAATGGTGGAAGGATTAAGAAGAATACTTGTTTGGTACAAAATAGACAGGGGGAAGTTAAGAACAATATGGAAAAGGGTGAAGACAATGAACTTATATGTATGACACATGGACATGAACTAAGGGGGTGGGATTGCTGGAGGGAAAGGGGTACTGGGCAGAGGGGAGCAAAGGGAAAAAATTGGGACCACTGGAACAACATAATCAATAAAATATACTTAAAAATAATTTTAAAAGAAAAAAAGAGTAGTTATAAATAAATGTTCCGGGACTTCCAGCCAAGATGGAGGTGTAGGTAGACAGACACGCTGCGTCTCCCTCCACAACTGAGAAGCAATACGACTACCTCAAAACTGTAGACAACCAGAAGTTCCAGAAATCCGAGCTGCATGGAAGTCCAACAAACAAAGATATAAAGAAGAAATACTCATTCAGACAGGCAGGAGGGGCAGAGCTGGGGTGGAGAGAATGTGGTGTGTTGGCAGCAGTGACAGCAGCTGTGACTGGCCGACAGAAAGCACAGTCACACATTAAGAAAAAAGTAGGGAGGGACATCTGGGGAACGGTCCGAGCCCCAGACAAGGCTGCACAGCTCACAGTTCTGGTTCCAGGGAAAACAAAGCCTCATTGCTTCTGACTGTGCAAAGCAGTGGGGGGTGGGGTGGCAGAAGAAACTGCTGGTCTCTCAGCAGACTCCATTTCTTTAGAAGGCCTCCATGGTCCTAGAATATCCACAAACCTACCCACTCTGGAACCACAACCAGAGCAACAGCTAGAAGGGTGCCAGTCCCATACAGGAAGTAGGGCAAGTGCCTGGAAAAGGGGCAAGTGCTGAGCAAGTGGCATTGTTACCACGCAGACACCTCCCCCACGTACACCACAATGCGGTGAACAAGTCGCCTGTCACTGACAAATACCTAAAGCTCCACTTCTTACAATGTGACAGGTGCAACAGCTCCACCTAAAACACAGAAGCAAACACAGGAAGATGTGAATTGAGAACACAGAGGTATCGCCCAAAAGAGGGAGCAGATCAAGGTTCTAGCGGGAGAACTAAGTGATGAGGAGATCGCCAACCTAACAGACGCAGAGATGAAAACACTGGTGATAAAGGTGCTCACATTGAGCATTGGCCTGCGGACCAAGTGTCGCTGGTTTGATTCCCATTCAGGGCACATGACTAGGTTGCATGCCAGATCCCCAGCTGGGGCTGCGTGAGAGGCAACCGCACATTGATGTTTCTCTCCCTCTCTTTCTCCTTTCCCCTCTCTCTAAAACAGAGAAATAAAATAAATAAAGTCACCCTTGTGAAAAATTAATTAATTAATTAATATTATAAAAAATAAATAAAGTTCTAAAAAAGAAAAGGTGCTCACAGACTTGACAAATACGCTTGACTATTGCAAATGCAGAAGGAAAGAAGTGAGGACTAGGCTAAGTGAAATGAATTAAAATATGCATGAAATCAATGGTGAAGGGAAGGAAACCAGGGTTCAAAGCAACAATCTGGAACATAAGGAAGAAATAAATAGTCAACCAGTACAGAATGAAGAAACAATTTTTGAAAGTGAGGAGGGGCTTAGGAACCTCTGGGACAACTTCAAACGTGCCAACATCCAAATCATAGGAGGGCCAGCAGCAGAAGAGGAAGAGCAAGAAATTGGAAACTTATGTGAAAAAAATAATGAAGGAAAACTTTCCTCATTTGGTGAAGGAAATGGACATACAAGTCCAGGAAGCATACAGAGTCCCAAGCAAGCTAGGCCCAAAGAGGACCACACCAAGACGCATCATAATTAAAATGTCAAAGGTTAAAGATAAAGAGAGAATCTTAAAAGCAGCAAGAGAAAAGGACATAGTTACCTACAAAGGGGTCCCTATACACTATCAGGTGTTTCCTCCAAAGAAACTTTGCGAGCAATAATGGACTGGCAAGAAGTATCCAAAGTGATGAAAAGCAAGGACCTACAACCAAGATTATCCAGCAAAGCTGTCATTTAGAATGAAAGGGCAGATAAAGTGCTTCCCAGACAAGTTAAAACTAAAGGAGCTCATCACCACCATGCTCTTATTATATGAAATATCAAAGGGACTTACTTAAGAAAAGGGTCAAAATTATGAACGTTAAAATGACACAAACTCACAACTGTTAACAGCTGAATCTAAAAAGTAAAAACAAAATCCAACTAAGCAAACCAGAATAGGAACAGAATCAAAGATATGGGGATTATTTGGAGGGTTATTAGCTGGGAGTGGGGAGGGGGATAAATGGGGAAATGGTGGAAGGATTAAGAAGAATACTTGTTTGGTACAAAATAGACAGGGGGAAGTTAAGAACAATATGGAAAAGGGTGAAGACAATGAACTTATATGTATGACACATGGACATGAACTAAGGGGGTGGGATTGCTGGAGGGAAAGGGGTACTGGGCAGAGGGGAGCAAGGGAAAAAATTGGGACCACTGGAACAACATAATCAATAAAATATACTTAAAAATAATTTTAAAAGAAAAAAAGAGTAGTTATAAATAAATGTTCCGGGACTTCCAGCCAAGATGGAGGTGTAGGTAGACAGACACGCTGCGTCTCCCTCCACAACTGAGAAGCAATACGACTACCTCAAAACTGTAGACAACCAGAAGTTCCAGAAATCCGAGCTGCATGGAAGTCCAACAAACAAAGATATAAAGAAGAAATACTCATTCAGACAGGCAGGAGGGGCAGAGCTGGGGTGGAGAGAATGTGGTGTGTTGGCAGCAGTGACAGCAGCTGTGACTGGCCGACAGAAAGCACAGTCACACATTAAGAAAAAAGTAGGGAGGGACATCTGGGGAACGGTCCGAGCCCCAGACAAGGCTGCACAGCTCACAGTTCTGGTTCCAGGGAAAACAAAGCCTCATTGCTTCTGACTGTGCAAAGCAGTGGGGGGTGGGGTGGCAGAAGAAACTGCTGGTCTCTCAGCAGACTCCATTTCTTTAGAAGGCCTCCATGGTCCTAGAATATCCACAAACCTACCCACTCTGGGAACCACAACCAGAGCAACAGCTAGAAGGGTGCCAGTCCCATACAGGAAGTAGGGCAAGTGCCTGGAAAAGGGGCAAGTGCTGAGCAAGTGGCATTGTTACCACGCAGACACCTCCCCCACGTACACCACAATGCGGTGAAACAAGTCGCCTGTCACTGACAAATACCTAAAGCTCCACTTCTTACAATGTGACAGGTGCAACAGCTCCACCTAAAACACAGAAGCAAACACAGGAAGATGTGAATTGAGAACACAGAGGTATCGCCCAAAAGAGGGAGCAGATCAAGGTTCTAGCGGGAGAACTAAGTGATGAGGAGATCGCCAACCTAACAGACGCAGAGATGAAAACACTGGTGATAAAGGTGCTCACATTGAGCATTGGCCTGCGGACCAAGTGTCGCTGGTTTGATTCCCATTCAGGGCACATGACTAGGTTGCATGCCAGATCCCCAGCTGGGGCTGCGTGAGAGGCAACCGCACATTGATGTTTCTCTCCCTCTCTTTCTCCTTTCCCCTCTCTCTAAAACAGAGAAATAAAATAAATAAAGTCACCCTTGTGAAAAATTAATTAATTAATTAATATTATAAAAAATAAATAAAGTTCTAAAAAAGAAAAGGTGCTCACAGACTTGACAAATACGCTTGACTATTGCAAATGCAGAAGGAAAGAAGTGAGGACTAGGCTAAGTGAAATGAATTAAAATATGCATGAAATCAATGGTGAAGGGAAGGAAACCAGGGTTCAAAGCAACAATCTGGAACATAAGGAAGAAATAAATAGTCAACCAGTACAGAATGAAGAAACAATTTTTGAAAGTGAGGAGGGGCTTAGGAACCTCTGGGACAACTTCAAACGTGCCAACATCCAAATCATAGGAGGGCCAGCAGCAGAAGAGGAAGAGCAAGAAATTGGAAACTTATGTGAAAAAAATAATGAAGGAAAACTTTCCTCATTTGGTGAAGGAAATGGACATACAAGTCCAGGAAGCATACAGAGTCCCAAGCAAGCTAGGCCCAAAGAGGACCACACCAAGACGCATCATAATTAAAATGTCAAAGGTTAAAGATAAAGAGAGAATCTTAAAAGCAGCAAGAGAAAAGGACATAGTTACCTACAAAGGGGTCCCTATACACTATCAGGTGTTTCCTCCAAAGAAACTTTGCGAGCAATAATGGACTGGCAAGAAGTATCCAAAGTGATGAAAAGCAAGGACCTACAACCAAGATTATCCAGCAAAGCTGTCATTTAGAATGAAAGGGCAGATAAAGTGCTTCCCAGACAAGTTAAAACTAAAGGAGCTCATCACCACCATGCTCTTATTATATGAAATATCAAAGGGACTTACTTAAGAAAAGGGTCAAAATTATGAACGTTAAAATGACACAAACTCACAACTGTTAACAGCTGAATCTAAAAAGTAAAAACAAAATCCAACTAAGCAAACCAGAATAGGAACAGAATCAAAGATATGGGGATTATTTGGAGGGTTATTAGCTGGGAGTGGGGAGGGGGATAAATGGGGAAATGGTGGAAGGATTAAGAAGAATACTTGTTTGGTACAAAATAGACAGGGGGAAGTTAAGAACAATATGGAAAAGGGTGAAGACAATGAACTTATATGTATGACACATGGACATGAACTAAGGGGGTGGGATTGCTGGAGGGAAAGGGGTACTGGGCAGAGGGGAGCAAAGGGAAAAAATTGGGACCACTGGAACAACATAATCAATAAAATATACTTAAAAATAATTTTAAAAGAAAAAAAGAGTAGTTATAAATAAATGTTTCGGGACTTCCAGCCAAGATGGAGGTGTAGGTAGACAGACACGCTGCGTCTCCCTCCACAACTGAGAAGCAATACGACTACCTCAAAACTGTAGACAACAGAAGTTCCAGAAATCCGAGCTGCATGGAAGTCCAACAAACAAAGATATAAAGAAGAAATACTCATTCAGACAGGCAGGAGGGGCAGAGCTGGGGTGGAGAGAATGTGGTGTGTTGGCAGCAGTGACAGCAGCTGTGACTGGCCGACAGAAAGCACAGTCACACATTAAGAAAAAAGTAGGGAGGGACATCTGGGGAACGGTCCGAGCCCCAGACAAGGCTGCACAGCTCACAGTTCTGGTTCCAGGGAAAACAAAGCCTCATTGCTTCTGACTGTGCAAAGCAGTGGGGGGTGGGGTGGCAGAAGAAACTGCTGGTCTCTCAGCAGACTCCATTTCTTTAGAAGGCCTCCATGGTCCTAGAATATCCACAAACCTACCCACTCTGGGAACCACAACCAGAGCAACAGCTAGAAGGGTGCCAGTCCCATACAGGAAGTAGGGCAAGTGCCTGGAAAAGGGGCAAGTGCTGAGCAAGTGGCATTGTTACCACGCAGACACCTCCCCCACGTACACCACAATGCGGTGAAACAAGTCGCCTGTCACTGACAAATACCTAAAGCTCCACTTCTTACAATGTGACAGGTGCAACAGCTCCACCTAAAACACAGAAGCAAACACAGGAAGATGTGAATTGAGAACACAGAGGTATCGCCCAAAAGAGGGAGCAGATCAAGGTTCTAGCGGGAGAACTAAGTGATGAGGAGATCGCCAACCTAACAGACGCAGAGATGAAAACACTGGTGATAAAGGTGCTCACATTGAGCATTGGCCTGCGGACCAAGTGTCGCTGGTTTGATTCCCATTCAGGGCACATGACTAGGTTGCATGCCAGATCCCCAGCTGGGGCTGCGTGAGAGGCAACCGCACATTGATGTTTCTCTCCCTCTCTTTCTCCTTTCCCCTCTCTCTAAAACAGAGAAATAAAATAAATAAAGTCACCCTTGTGAAAAATTAATTAATTAATTAATATTATAAAAAATAAATAAAGTTCTAAAAAAGAAAAGGTGCTCACAGACTTGACAAATACGCTTGACTATTGCAAATGCAGAAGGAAAGAAGTGAGGACTAGGCTAAGTGAAATGAATTAAAATATGCATGAAATCAATGGTGAAGGGAAGGAAACCAGGGTTCAAAGCAACAATCTGGAACATAAGGAAGAAATAAATAGTCAACCAGTACAGAATGAAGAAACAATTTTTGAAAGTGAGGAGGGGCTTAGGAACCTCTGGGACAACTTCAAACGTGCCAACATCCAAATCATAGGAGGGCCAGCAGCAGAAGAGGAAGAGCAAGAAATTGGAAACTTATGTGAAAAAAATAATGAAGGAAAACTTTCCTCATTTGGTGAAGGAAATGGACATACAAGTCCAGGAAGCATACAGAGTCCCAAGCAAGCTAGGCCCAAAGAGGACCACACCAAGACGCATCATAATTAAAATGTCAAAGGTTAAAGATAAAGAGAGAATCTTAAAAGCAGCAAGAGAAAAGGACATAGTTACCTACAAAGGGGTCCCTATACACTATCAGGTGTTTCCTCCAAAGAAACTTTGCGAGCAATAATGGACTGGCAAGAAGTATCCAAAGTGATGAAAAGCAAGGACCTACAACCAAGATTATCCAGCAAAGCTGTCATTTAGAATGAAAGGGCAGATAAAGTGCTTCCCAGACAAGTTAAAACTAAAGGAGCTCATCACCACCATGCTCTTATTATATGAAATATCAAAGGGACTTACTTAAGAAAAGGGTCAAAATTATGAACGTTAAAATGACACAAACTCACAACTGTTAACAGCTGAATCTAAAAAGTAAAAACAAAATCCAACTAAGCAAACCAGAATAGGAACAGAATCAAAGATATGGGGATTATTTGGAGGGTTATTAGCTGGAGTGGGGAGGGGGATAAATGGGGAAATGGTGGAAGGATTAAGAAGAATACTTGTTTGGTACAAAATAGACAGGGGGAAGTTAAGAACAATATGGAAAAGGGTGAAGACAATGAACTTATATGTATGACACATGGACATGAACTAAGGGGGTGGGATTGCTGGAGGGAAAGGGGTACTGGGCAGAGGGGAGCAAAGGGAAAAAATTGGGACCACTGGAACAACATAATCAATAAAATATACTTAAAAATAATTTTAAAAGAAAAAAAGAGTAGTTATAAATAAATGTTTCGGGACTTCCAGCCAAGATGGAGGTGTAGGTAGACAGACACGCTGCGTCTCCCTCCACAACTGAGAAGCAATACGACTACCTCAAAACTGTAGACAACCAGAAGTTCCAGAAATCCGAGCTGCATGGAAGTCCAACAAACAAAGATATAAAGAAGAAATACTCATTCAGACAGGCAGGAGGGGCAGAGCTGGGGTGGAGAGAATGTGGTGTGTTGGCAGCAGTGACAGCAGCTGTGACTGGCCGACAGAAAGCACAGTCACACATTAAGAAAAAAGTAGGGAGGGACATCTGGGGAACGGTCCGAGCCCCAGACAAGGCTGCACAGCTCACAGTTCTGGTTCCAGGGAAAACAAAGCCTCATTGCTTCTGACTGTGCAAAGCAGTGGGGGGTGGGGTGGCAGAAGAAACTGCTGGTCTCTCAGCAGACTCCATTTCTTTAGAAGGCCTCCATGGTCCTAGAATATCCACAAACCTACCCACTCTGGGAACCACAACCAGAGCAACAGCTAGAAGGGTGCCAGTCCCATACAGGAAGTAGGGCAAGTGCCTGGAAAAGGGGCAAGTGCTGAGCAAGTGGCATTGTTACCACGCAGACACCTCCCCCACGTACACCACAATGCGGTGAAACAAGTCGCCTGTCACTGACAAATACCTAAAGCTCCACTTCTTACAATGTGACAGGTGCAACAGCTCCACCTAAAACACAGAAGCAAACACAGGAAGATGTGAATTGAGAACACAGAGGTATCGCCCAAAAGAGGGAGCAGATCAAGGTTCTAGCGGGAGAACTAAGTGATGAGGAGATCGCCAACCTAACAGACGCAGAGATGAAAACACTGGTGATAAAGGTGCTCACATTGAGCATTGGCCTGCGGACCAAGTGTCGCTGGTTTGATTCCCATTCAGGGCACATGACTAGGTTGCATGCCAGATCCCCAGCTGGGGCTGCGTGAGAGGCAACCGCACATTGATGTTTCTCTCCCTCTCTTTCTCCTTTCCCCTCTCTCTAAAACAGAGAAATAAAATAAATAAAGTCACCCTTGTGAAAAATTAATTAATTAATTAATATTATAAAAAATAAATAAAGTTCTAAAAAGAAAAGGTGCTCACAGACTTGACAAATACGCTTGACTATTGCAAATGCAGAAGGAAAGAAGTGAGGACTAGGCTAAGTGAAATGAATTAAAATATGCATGAAATCAATGGTGAAGGGAAGGAAACCAGGGTTCAAAGCAACAATCTGGAACATAAGGAAGAAATAAATAGTCAACCAGTACAGAATGAAGAAACAATTTTTGAAAGTGAGGAGGGGCTTAGGAACCTCTGGGACAACTTCAAACGTGCCAACATCCAAATCATAGGAGGGCCAGCAGCAGAAGAGGAAGAGCAAGAAATTGGAAACTTATGTGAAAAAAATAATGAAGGAAAACTTTCCTCATTTGGTGAAGGAAATGGACATACAAGTCCAGGAAGCATACAGAGTCCCAAGCAAGCTAGGCCCAAAGAGGACCACACCAAGACGCATCATAATTAAAATGTCAAAGGTTAAAGATAAAGAGAGAATCTTAAAAGCAGCAAGAGAAAAGGACATAGTTACCTACAAAGGGGTCCCTATACACTATCAGGTGTTTCCTCCAAAGAAACTTTGCGAGCAATAATGGACTGGCAAGAAGTATCCAAAGTGATGAAAAGCAAGGACCTACAACCAAGATTATCCAGCAAAGCTGTCATTTAGAATGAAAGGGCAGATAAAGTGCTTCCCAGACAAGTTAAAACTAAAGGAGCTCATCACCACCATGCTCTTATTATATGAAATATCAAAGGGACTTACTTAAGAAAAGGGTCAAAATTATGAACGTTAAAATGACACAAACTCACAACTGTTAACAGCTGAATCTAAAAAGTAAAAACAAAATCCAACTAAGCAAACCAGAATAGGAACAGAATCAAAGATATGGGGATTATTTGGAGGGTTATTAGCTGGGAGTGGGGAGGGGGATAAATGGGGAAATGGTGGAAGGATTAAGAAGAATACTTGTTTGGTACAAAATAGACAGGGGGAAGTTAAGAACAATATGGAAAAGGGTGAAGACAATGAACTTATATGTATGACACATGGACATGAACTAAGGGGGTGGGATTGCTGGAGGGAAAGGGGTACTGGGCAGAGGGGAGCAAAGGGAAAAAATTGGGACCACTGGAACAACATAATCAATAAAATATACTTAAAAATAATTTTAAAAGAAAAAAGAGTAGTTATAAATAAATGTTTCGGGACTTCCAGCCAAGATGGAGGTGTAGGTAGACAGACACGCTGCGTCTCCCTCCACAACTGAGAAGCAATACGACTACCTCAAAACTGTAGACAACCAGAAGTTCCAGAAATCCGAGCTGCATGGAAGTCCAACAAACAAAGATATAAAGAAGAAATACTCATTCAGACAGGCAGGAGGGGCAGAGCTGGGGTGGAGAGAATGTGGTGTGTTGGCAGCAGTGACAGCAGCTGTGACTGGCCGACAGAAAGCACAGTCACACATTAAGAAAAAAGTAGGGAGGGACATCTGGGGAACGGTCCGAGCCCCAGACAAGGCTGCACAGCTCACAGTTCTGGTTCCAGGGAAAACAAAGCCTCATTGCTTCTGACTGTGCAAAGCAGTGGGGGGTGGGGTGGCAGAAGAAACTGCTGGTCTCTCAGCAGACTCCATTTCTTTAGAAGGCCTCCATGGTCCTAGAATATCCACAAACCTACCCACTCTGGGAACCACAACCAGAGCAACAGCTAGAAGGGTGCCAGTCCCATACAGGAAGTAGGGCAAGTGCCTGGAAAAGGGGCAAGTGCTGAGCAAGTGGCATTGTTACCACGCAGACACCTCCCCCACGTACACCACAATGCGGTGAAACAAGTCGCCTGTCACTGACAAATACCTAAAGCTCCACTTCTTACAATGTGACAGGTGCAACAGCTCCACCTAAAACACAGAAGCAAACACAGGAAGATGTGAATTGAGAACACAGAGGTATCGCCCAAAAGAGGGAGCAGATCAAGGTTCTAGCGGGAGAACTAAGTGATGAGGAGATCGCCAACCTAACAGACGCAGAGATGAAAACACTGGTGATAAAGGTGCTCACATTGAGCATTGGCCTGCGGACCAAGTGTCGCTGGTTTGATTCCCATTCAGGGCACATGACTAGGTTGCATGCCAGATCCCCAGCTGGGGCTGCGTGAGAGGCAACCGCACATTGATGTTTCTCTCCCTCTCTTTCTCCTTTCCCCTCTCTCTAAAACAGAGAAATAAAATAAATAAAGTCACCCTTGTGAAAAATTAATTAATTAATTAATATTATAAAAAATAAATAAAGTTCTAAAAAAGAAAAGGTGCTCACAGACTTGACAAATACGCTTGACTATTGCAAATGCAGAAGGAAAGAAGTGAGGACTAGGCGAAGTGAAATGAATTAAAATATGCATGAAATCAATGGTGAAGGGAAGGAAACCAGGGTTCAAAGCAACAATCTGGAACATAAGGAAGAAATAAATAGTCAACCAGTACAGAATGAAGAAACAATTTTTGAAAGTGAGGAGGGGCTTAGGAACCTCTGGGACAACTTCAAACGTGCCAACATCCAAATCATAGGAGGGCCAGCAGCAGAAGAGGAAGAGCAAGAAATTGGAAACTTATGTGAAAAAAATAATGAAGGAAAACTTTCCTCATTTGGTGAAGGAAATGGACATACAAGTCCAGGAAGCATACAGAGTCCCAAGCAAGCTAGGCCCAAAGAGGACCACACCAAGACGCATCATAATTAAAATGTCAAAGGTTAAAGATAAAGAGAGAATCTTAAAAGCAGCAAGAGAAAAGGACATAGTTACCTACAAAGGGGTCCCTATACACTATCAGGTGTTTCCTCCAAAGAAACTTTGCGAGCAATAATGGACTGGCAAGAAGTATCCAAAGTGATGAAAAGCAAGGACCTACAACCAAGATTATCCAGCAAAGCTGTCATTTAGAATGAAAGGGCAGATAAAGTGCTTCCCAGACAAGTTAAAACTAAAGGAGCTCATCACCACCATGCTCTTATTATATGAAATATCAAAGGGACTTACTTAAGAAAAGGGTCAAAATTATGAACGTTAAATGACACAAACTCACAACTGTTAACAGCTGAATCTAAAAAGTAAAAACAAAATCCAACTAAGCAAACCAGAATAGGAACAGAATCAAAGATATGGGGATTATTTGGAGGGTTATTAGCTGGGAGTGGGGAGGGGGATAAATGGGGAAATGGTGGAAGGATTAAGAAGAATACTTGTTTGGTACAAAATAGACAGGGGGAAGTTAAGAACAATATGGAAAAGGGTGAAGACAATGAACTTATATGTATGACACATGGACATGAACTAAGGGGGTGGGATTGCTGGAGGGAAAGGGGTACTGGGCAGAGGGGAGCAAAGGGAAAAAATTGGGACCACTGGAACAACATAATCAATAAAATATACTTAAAAATAATTTTAAAAGAAAAAAAGAGTAGTTATAAATAAATGTTTCGGGACTTCCAGCCAAGATGGAGGTGTAGGTAGACAGACACGCTGCGTCTCCCTCCACAACTGAGAAGCAATACGACTACCTCAAAACTGTAGACAACCAGAAGTTCCAGAAATCCGAGCTGCATGGAAGTCCAACAAACAAAGATATAAAGAAGAAATACTCATTCAGACAGGCAGGAGGGGCAGAGCTGGGGTGGAGAGAATGTGGTGTGTTGGCAGCAGTGACAGCAGCTGTGACTGGCCGACAGAAAGCACAGTCACACATTAAGAAAAAAGTAGGGAGGGACATCTGGGGAACGGTCCGAGCCCCAGACAAGGCTGCACAGCTCACAGTTCTGGTTCCAGGGAAAACAAAGCCTCATTGCTTCTGACTGTGCAAAGCAGTGGGGGGTGGGGTGGCAGAAGAAACTGCTGGTCTCTCAGCAGACTCCATTTCTTTAGAAGGCCTCCATGGTCCTAGAATATCCACAAACCTACCCACTCTGGGAACCACAACCAGAGCAACAGCTAGAAGGGTGCCAGTCCCATACAGGAAGTAGGGCAAGTGCCTGGAAAAGGGGCAAGTGCTGAGCAAGTGGCATTGTTACCACGCAGACACCTCCCCCACGTACACCACAATGCGGTGAAACAAGTCGCCTGTCACTGACAAATACCTAAAGCTCCACTTCTTACAATGTGACAGGTGCAACAGCTCCACCTAAAACACAGAAGCAAACACAGGAAGATGTGAATTGAGAACACAGAGGTATCGCCCAAAAGAGGGAGCAGATCAAGGTTCTAGCGGGAGAACTAAGTGATGAGGAGATCGCCAACCTAACAGACGCAGAGATGAAAACACTGGTGATAAAGGTGCTCACATTGAGCATTGGCCTGCGGACCAAGTGTCGCTGGTTTGATTCCCATTCAGGGCACATGACTAGGTTGCATGCCAGATCCCCAGCTGGGGCTGCGTGAGAGGCAACCGCACATTGATGTTTCTCTCCCTCTCTTTCTCCTTTCCCCTCTCTCTAAAACAGAGAAATAAAATAAATAAAGTCACCCTTGTGAAAATTAATTAATTAATTAATATTATAAAAAATAAATAAAGTTCTAAAAAAGAAAAGGTGCTCACAGACTTGACAAATACGCTTGACTATTGCAAATGCAGAAGGAAAGAAGTGAGGACTAGGCTAAGTGAAATGAATTAAAATATGCATGAAATCAATGGTGAAGGGAAGGAAACCAGGGTTCAAAGCAACAATCTGGAACATAAGGAAGAAATAAATAGTCAACCAGTACAGAATGAAGAAACAATTTTTGAAAGTGAGGAGGGGCTTAGGAACCTCTGGGACAACTTCAAACGTGCCAACATCCAAATCATAGGAGGGCCAGCAGCAGAAGAGGAAGAGCAAGAAATTGGAAACTTATGTGAAAAAAATAATGAAGGAAAACTTTCCTCATTTGGTGAAGGAAATGGACATACAAGTCCAGGAAGCATACAGAGTCCCAAGCAAGCTAGGCCCAAAGAGGACCACACCAAGACGCATCATAATTAAAATGTCAAAGGTTAAAGATAAAGAGAGAATCTTAAAAGCAGCAGAGAAAAGGACATAGTTACCTACAAAGGGGTCCCTATACACTATCAGGTGTTTCCTCCAAAGAAACTTTGCGAGCAATAATGGACTGGCAAGAAGTATCCAAAGTGATGAAAAGCAAGGACCTACAACCAAGATTATCCAGCAAAGCTGTCATTTAGAATGAAAGGGCAGATAAAGTGCTTCCCAGACAAGTTAAAACTAAAGGAGCTCATCACCACCATGCTCTTATTATATGAAATATCAAAGGGAC
>NW_028327228.1:0-38203 GCF_987537825.1 Furipterus horrens
ACAATGAACTTATATGTATGACACATGGACATGAACTAAGGGGGTGGGATTGCTGGAGGGAAAGGGGTACTGGGCAGAGGGGAGCAAAGGGAAAAAATTGGGACCACTGGAACAACATAATCAATAAAATATACTTAAAAATAATTTTAAAAGAAAAAAAGAGTAGTTATAAATAAATGTTTCGGGACTTCCAGCCAAGATGGAGGTGTAGGTAGACAGACACGCTGCGTCTCCCTCCACAACTGAGAAGCAATACAACTACCTCAAAACTGTAGACAACCAGAAGTTCCAGAAATCCGAGCTGCATGGAAGTCCAACAAACAAAGATATAAAGAAGAAATACTCATTCAGACAGGCAGGAGGGGCAGAGCTGGGGTGGAGAGAATGTGGTGTGTTGGCAGCAGTGACAGCAGCTGTGACTGGCCGACAGAAAGCACAGTCACACATTAAGAAAAGAGTAGGGAGGGACATCTGGGGAACGGTCCGAGCCCCAGACAAGGCTGCACAGCTCACAGTTCTGGTTCCAGGGAAAACAAAGCCTCATTGCTTCTGACTGTGCGAAGCAGTGGGGGGTGGGGTGGCAGAAGAAACTGCTGGTCTCTCAGCAGACTCCATTTCTTTAGAAGGCCTCCATGGTCCTAGAATATCCACAAACCTACCCACTCTGGGAACCACAACCAGAGCAACAGCTAGAAGGGTGCCAGTCCCATACAGGAAGTAGGGCAAGTGCCTGGAAAAGGGGCAAGTGCTGAGCAAGTGGCATTGTTACCACGCAGACACCTCCCCCACGTACACCACAATGCGGTGAAACAAGTCGCCTGTCGCTGACAAATACCTAAAGCTCCACTTCTTACAATGTGACAGGTGCAACAGCTCCACCTAAAACACAGAAGCAAACACAGGAAGATGTGAATTGAGAACACAGAGGTATCGCCCAAAAGAGGGAGCAGATCAAGGTTCTAGCGGGAGAACTAAGTGATGAGGAGATCGCCAACCTAACAGACGCAGAGATGAAAACACTGGTGATAAAGGTGCTCACATTGAGCATTGGCCTGCGGACCAAGTGTCGCTGGTTTGATTCCCATTCAGGGCACATGACTAGGTTGCATGCCAGATCCCCAGCTGGGGCTGCGTGAGAGGCAACCGCACATTGATGTTTCTCTCCCTCTCTTTCTCCTTTCCCCTCTCTCTAAAACAGAGAAATAAAATAAATAAAGTCACCCTTGTGAAAAATTAATTAATTAATTAATATTATAAAAAATAAATAAAGTTCTAAAAAAGAAAAGGTGCTCACAGACTTGACAAATACGCTTGACTATTGCAAATGCAGAAGGAAAGAAGTGAGGACTAGGCGAAGTGAAATGAATTAAAATATGCATGAAATCAATGGTGAAGGGAAGGAAACCAGGGTTCAAAGCAACAATCTGGAACATAAGGAAGAAATAAATAGTCAACCAGTACAGAATGAAGAAACAATTTTTGAAAGTGAGGAGGGGCTTAGGAACCTCTGGGACAACTTCAAACGTGCCAACATCCAAATCATAGGAGGGCCAGCAGCAGAAGAGGAAGAGCAAGAAATTGGAAACTTATGTGAAAAAAATAATGAAGGAAAACTTTCCTCATTTGGTGAAGGAAATGGACATACAAGTCCAGGAAGCATACAGAGTCCCAAGCAAGCTAGGCCCAAAGAGGACCACACCAAGACGCATCATAATTAAAATGTCAAAGGTTAAAGATAAAGAGAGAATCTTAAAAGCAGCAAGAGAAAAGGACATAGTTACCTACAAAGGGGTCCCTATACACTATCAGGTGTTTCCTCCAAAGAAACTTTGCGAGCAATAATGGACTGGCAAGAAGTATCAATGTGATGAAAAGCAAGGACCTCACAACCAAGATTATCCAGCAAAGCTGTCATTTAGAATGAAAGGGCAGATAAAGTGCTTCCCAGACAAGTGAAAACTAAAGGAGCTCATCACCACCATGCTCTTATTATATGAAATATCAAAGGGACTTACTTAAGAAAAGGGTCAAAATTATGAACGTTAAAATGACACAAACTCACAACTGTTAACAGCTGAATCTAAAAAGTAAAAACAAAATCCAACTAAGCAAACCAGAATAGGAACAGAATCAAAGATATGGGGATTATTTGGAGGGTTATTAGCTGGGAGTGGGGAGGGGGATAAATGGGGAAATGGTGGAAGGATTAAGAAGAATACTTGTTTGGTACAAAATAGACAGGGGGAAGTTAAGAACGATATGGAAAAGGGTGAAGACAATGAACTTATATGTATGACACATGGACATGAACTAAGGGGGTGGGATTGCTGGAGGGAAAGGGGTACTGGGCAGAGGGGAGCAAAGGGAAAAAATTGGGACCACTGGAACAACATAATCAATAAAATATACTTAAAAATAATTTTAAAAGAAAAAAAGAGTAGTTATAAATAAATGTTTCGGGACTTCCAGCCAAGATGGAGGTGTAGGTAGACAGACACGGGGCTGCGTCTCCCTCCACAACTGAGAAGCAATACAACTACCTCAAAACTGTAGACAACCAGAAGTTCCAGAAATCCGAGCTGCATGGAAGTCCAACAAACAAAGATATAAAGAAGAAATACTCATTCAGACAGGCAGGAGGGGCAGAGCTGGGGTGGAGAGAATGTGGTGTGTTGGCAGCAGTGACAGCAGCTGTGACTGGCCGACAGAAAGCACAGTCACACATTAAGAAAAGAGTAGGGAGGGACATCTGGGGAACGGTCCGAGCCCCAGACAAGGCTGCACAGCTCACAGTTCTGGTTCCAGGGAAAACAAAGCCTCATTGCTTCTGACTGTGCGAAGCAGTGGGGGGTGGGGTGGCAGAAGAAACTGCTGGTCTCTCAGCAGACTCCATTTCTTTAGAAGGCCTCCATGGTCCTAGAATATCCACAAACCTACCCACTCTGGGAACCACAACCAGAGCAACAGCTAGAAGGGTGCCAGTCCCATACAGGAAGTAGGGCAAGTGCCTGGAAAAGGGGCAAGTGCTGAGCAAGTGGCATTGTTACCACGCAGACACCTCCCCCACGTACACCACAATGCGGTGAAACAAGTCGCCTGTCGCTGACAAATACCTAAAGCTCCACTTCTTACAATGTGACAGGTGCAACAGCTCCACCTAAAACACAGAAGCAAACACAGGAAGATGTGAATTGAGAACACAGAGGTATCGCCCAAAAGAGGGAGCAGATCAAGGTTCTAGCGGGAGAACTAAGTGATGAGGAGATCGCCAACCTAACAGACGCAGAGATGAAAACACTGGTGATAAAGGTGCTCACATTGAGCATTGGCCTGCGGACCAAGTGTCGCTGGTTTGATTCCCATTCAGGGCACATGACTAGGTTGCATGCCAGATCCCCAGCTGGGGCTGCGTGAGAGGCAACCGCACATTGATGTTTCTCTCCCTCTCTTTCTCCTTTCCCCTCTCTCTAAAACAGAGAAATAAAATAAATAAAGTCACCCTTGTGAAAAATTAATTAATTAATTAATATTATAAAAAATAAATAAAGTTCTAAAAAAGAAAAGGTGCTCACAGACTTGACAAATACGCTTGACTATTGCAAATGCAGAAGGAAAGAAGTGAGGACTAGGCGAAGTGAAATGAATTAAAATATGCATGAAATCAATGGTGAAGGGAAGGAAACCAGGGTTCAAAGCAACAATCTGGAACATAAGGAAGAAATAAATAGTCAACCAGTACAGAATGAAGAAACAATTTTTGAAAGTGAGGAGGGGCTTAGGAACCTCTGGGACAACTTCAAAACGTGCCAACATCCAAATCATAGGAGGGCCAGCAGCAGAAGAGGAAGAGCAAGAAATTGGAAACTTATGTGAAAAAAATAATGAAGGAAAACTTTCCTCATTTGGTGAAGGAAATGGACATACAAGTCCAGGAAGCATACAGAGTCCCAAGCAAGCTAGGCCCAAAGAGGACCACACCAAGACGCATCATAATTAAAATGTCAAAGGTTAAAGATAAAGAGAGAATCTTAAAAGCAGCAAGAGAAAAGGACATAGTTACCTACAAAGGGGTCCCTATACACTATCAGGTGTTTCCTCCAAAGAAACTTTGCGAGCAATAATGGACTGGCAAGAAGTATCCAAAGTGATGAAAAGCAAGGACCTACAACCAAGATTATCCAGCAAAGCTGTCATTTAGAATGAAAGGGCAGATAAAGTGCTTCCCAGACAAGTGAAAACTAAAGGAGCTCATCACCACCATGCTCTTATTATATGAAATATCAAAGGGACTTACTTAAGAAAAGGGTCAAAATTATGAACGTTAAAATGACACAAACTCACAACTGTTAACAGCTGAATCTAAAAAGTAAAAACAAAATCCAACTAAGCAAACCAGAATAGGAACAGAATCAAAGATATGGGGATTATTTGGAGGGTTATTAGCTGGGAGTGGGGAGGGGGATAAATGGGGAAATGGTGGAAGGATTAAGAAGAATACTTGTTTGGTACAAAATAGACAGGGGGAAGTTAAGAACGATATGGAAAAGGGTGAAGACAATGAACTTATATGTATGACACATGGACATGAACTAAGGGGGTGGGATTGCTGGAGGGAAAGGGGTACTGGGCAGAGGGGAGCAAAGGGAAAAAATTGGGACCACTGGAACAACATAATCAATAAAATATACTTAAAAATAATTTTAAAAGAAAAAAAGAGTAGTTATAAATAAATGTTTCGGGACTTCCAGCCAAGATGGAGGTGTAGGTAGACAGACACGCTGCGTCTCCCTCCACAACTGAGAAGCAATACAACTACCTCAAAACTGTAGACAACCAGAAGTTCCAGAAATCCGAGCTGCATGGAAGTCCAACAAACAAAGATATAAAGAAGAAATACTCATTCAGACAGGCAGGAGGGGCAGAGCTGGGGTGGAGAGAATGTGGTGTGTTGGCAGCAGTGACAGCAGCTGTGACTGGCCGACAGAAAGCACAGTCACACATTAAGAAAAGAGTAGGGAGGGACATCTGGGGAACGGTCCGAGCCCCAGACAAGGCTGCACAGCTCACAGTTCTGGTTCCAGGGAAAACAAAGCCTCATTGCTTCTGACTGTGCGAAGCAGTGGGGGGTGGGGTGGCAGAAGAAACTGCTGGTCTCTCAGCAGACTCCATTTCTTTAGAAGGCCTCCATGGTCCTAGAATATCCACAAACCTACCCACTCTGGGAACCACAACCAGAGCAACAGCTAGAAGGGTGCCAGTCCCATACAGGAAGTAGGGCAAGTGCCTGGAAAAGGGGCAAGTGCTGAGCAAGTGGCATTGTTACCACGCAGACACCTCCCCCACGTACACCACAATGCGGTGAAACAAGTCGCCTGTCGCTGACAAATACCTAAAGCTCCACTTCTTACAATGTGACAGGTGCAACAGCTCCACCTAAAACACAGAAGCAAACACAGGAAGATGTGAATTGAGAACACAGAGGTATCGCCCAAAAGAGGGAGCAGATCAAGGTTCTAGCGGGAGAACTAAGTGATGAGGAGATCGCCAACCTAACAGACGCAGAGATGAAAACACTGGTGATAAAGGTGCTCACATTGAGCATTGGCCTGCGGACCAAGTGTCGCTGGTTTGATTCCCATTCAGGGCACATGACTAGGTTGCATGCCAGATCCCCAGCTGGGGCTGCGTGAGAGGCAACCGCACATTGATGTTTCTCTCCCTCTCTTTCTCCTTTCCCCTCTCTCTAAAACAGAGAAATAAAATAAATAAAGTCACCCTTGTGAAAAATTAATTAATTAATTAATATTATAAAAAATAAATAAAGTTCTAAAAAAGAAAAGGTGCTCACAGACTTGACAAATACGCTTGACTATTGCAAATGCAGAAGGAAAGAAGTGAGGACTAGGCGAAGTGAAATGAATTAAAATATGCATGAAATCAATGGTGAAGGGAAGGAAACCAGGGTTCAAAGCAACAATCTGGAACATAAGGAAGAAATAAATAGTCAACCAGTACAGAATGAAGAAACAATTTTTGAAAGTGAGGAGGGGCTTAGGAACCTCTGGGACAACTTCAAACGTGCCAACATCCAAATCATAGGAGGGCCAGCAGCAGAAGAGGAAGAGCAAGAAATTGGAAACTTATGTGAAAAAAATAATGAAGGAAAACTTTCCTCATTTGGTGAAGGAAATGGACATACAAGTCCAGGAAGCATACAGAGTCCCAAGCAAGCTAGGCCCAAAGAGGACCACACCAAGACGCATCATAATTAAAATGTCAAAGGTTAAAGATAAAGAGAGAATCTTAAAAGCAGCAAGAGAAAAGGACATAGTTACCTACAAAGGGGTCCCTATACACTATCAGGTGTTTCCTCCAAAGAAACTTTGCGAGCAATAATGGACTGGCAAGAAGTATCCAAAGTGATGAAAAGCAAGGACCTACAACCAAGATTATCCAGCAAAGCTGTCATTTAGAATGAAAGGGCAGATAAAGTGCTTCCCAGACAAGTGAAAACTAAAGGAGCTCATCACCACCATGCTCTTATTATATGAAATATCAAAGGGACTTACTTAAGAAAAGGGTCAAAATTATGAACGTTAAAATGACACAAACTCACAACTGTTAACAGCTGAATCTAAAAAGTAAAAACAAAATCCAACTAAGCAAACCAGAATAGGAACAGAATCAAAGATATGGGGATTATTTGGAGGGTTATTAGCTGGGAGTGGGGAGGGGGATAAATGGGGAAATGGTGGAAGGATTAAGAAGAATACTTGTTTGGTACAAAATAGACAGGGGGAAGTTAAGAACGATATGGAAAAGGGTGAAGACAATGAACTTATATGTATGACACATGGACATGAACTAAGGGGGTGGGATTGCTGGAGGGAAAGGGGTACTGGGCAGAGGGGAGCAAAGGGAAAAAATTGGGACCACTGGAACAACATAATCAATAAAATATACTTAAAAATAATTTTAAAAGAAAAAAAGAGTAGTTATAAATAAATGTTTCGGGACTTCCAGCCAAGATGGAGGTGTAGGTAGACAGACACGCTGCGTCTCCCTCCACAACTGAGAAGCAATACAACTACCTCAAAACTGTAGACAACCAGAAGTTCCAGAAATCCGAGCTGCATGGAAGTCCAACAAACAAAGATATAAAGAAGAAATACTCATTCAGACAGGCAGGAGGGGCAGAGCTGGGGTGGAGAGAATGTGGTGTGTTGGCAGCAGTGACAGCAGCTGTGACTGGCCGACAGAAAGCACAGTCACACATTAAGAAAAGAGTAGGGAGGGACATCTGGGGAACGGTCCGAGCCCCAGACAAGGCTGCACAGCTCACAGTTCTGGTTCCAGGGAAAACAAAGCCTCATTGCTTCTGACTGTGCGAAGCAGTGGGGGGTGGGGTGGCAGAAGAAACTGCTGGTCTCTCAGCAGACTCCATTTCTTTAGAAGGCCTCCATGGTCCTAGAATATCCACAAACCTACCCACTCTGGGAACCACAACCAGAGCAACAGCTAGAAGGGTGCCAGTCCCATACAGGAAGTAGGGCAAGTGCCTGGAAAAGGGGCAAGTGCTGAGCAAGTGGCATTGTTACCACGCAGACACCTCCCCCACGTACACCACAATGCGGTGAAACAAGTCGCCTGTCGCTGACAAATACCTAAAGCTCCACTTCTTACAATGTGACAGGTGCAACAGCTCCACCTAAAACACAGAAGCAAACACAGGAAGATGTGAATTGAGAACACAGAGGTATCGCCCAAAAGAGGGAGCAGATCAAGGTTCTAGCGGGAGAACTAAGTGATGAGGAGATCGCCAACCTAACAGACGCAGAGATGAAAACACTGGTGATAAAGGTGCTCACATTGAGCATTGGCCTGCGGACCAAGTGTCGCTGGTTTGATTCCCATTCAGGGCACATGACTAGGTTGCATGCCAGATCCCCAGCTGGGGCTGCGTGAGAGGCAACCGCACATTGATGTTTCTCTCCCTCTCTTTCTCCTTTCCCCTCTCTCTAAAACAGAGAAATAAAATAAATAAAGTCACCCTTGTGAAAAATTAATTAATTAATTAATATTATAAAAAATAAATAAAGTTCTAAAAAAGAAAAGGTGCTCACAGACTTGACAAATACGCTTGACTATTGCAAATGCAGAAGGAAAGAAGTGAGGACTAGGCGAAGTGAAATGAATTAAAATATGCATGAAATCAATGGTGAAGGGAAGGAAACCAGGGTTCAAAGCAACAATCTGGAACATAAGGAAGAAATAAATAGTCAACCAGTACAGAATGAAGAAACAATTTTTGAAAGTGAGGAGGGGCTTAGGAACCTCTGGGACAACTTCAAACGTGCCAACATCCAAATCATAGGAGGGCCAGCAGCAGAAGAGGAAGAGCAAGAAATTGGAAACTTATGTGAAAAAAATAATGAAGGAAAACTTTCCTCATTTGGTGAAGGAAATGGACATACAAGTCCAGGAAGCATACAGAGTCCCAAGCAAGCTAGGCCCAAAGAGGACCACACCAAGACGCATCATAATTAAAATGTCAAAGGTTAAAGATAAAGAGAGAATCTTAAAAGCAGCAAGAGAAAAGGACATAGTTACCTACAAAGGGGTCCCTATACACTATCAGGTGTTTCCTCCAAAGAAACTTTGCGAGCAATAATGGACTGGCAAGAAGTATCCAAAGTGATGAAAAGCAAGGACCTACAACCAAGATTATCCAGCAAAGCTGTCATTTAGAATGAAAGGGCAGATAAAGTGCTTCCCAGACAAGTGAAAACTAAAGGAGCTCATCACCACCATGCTCTTATTATATGAAATATCAAAGGGACTTACTTAAGAAAAGGGTCAAAATTATGAACGTTAAAATGACACAAACTCACAACTGTTAACAGCTGAATCTAAAAAGTAAAAACAAAATCCAACTAAGCAAACCAGAATAGGAACAGAATCAAAGATATGGGGATTATTTGGAGGGTTATTAGCTGGGAGTGGGGAGGGGGATAAATGGGGAAATGGTGGAAGGATTAAGAAGAATACTTGTTTGGTACAAAATAGACAGGGGGAAGTTAAGAACGATATGGAAAAGGGTGAAGACAATGAACTTATATGTATGACACATGGACATGAACTAAGGGGGTGGGATTGCTGGAGGGAAAGGGGTACTGGGCAGAGGGGAGCAAAGGGAAAAAATTGGGACCACTGGAACAACATAATCAATAAAATATACTTAAAAATAATTTTAAAAGAAAAAAAGAGTAGTTATAAATAAATGTTTCGGGACTTCCAGCCAAGATGGAGGTGTAGGTAGACAGACACGCTGCGTCTCCCTCCACAACTGAGAAGCAATACAACTACCTCAAAACTGTAGACAACCAGAAGTTCCAGAAATCCGAGCTGCATGGAAGTCCAACAAACAAAGATATAAAGAAGAAATACTCATTCAGACAGGCAGGAGGGGCAGAGCTGGGGTGGAGAGAATGTGGTGTGTTGGCAGCAGTGACAGCAGCTGTGACTGGCCGACAGAAAGCACAGTCACACATTAAGAAAAGAGTAGGGAGGGACATCTGGGGAACGGTCCGAGCCCCAGACAAGGCTGCACAGCTCACAGTTCTGGTTCCAGGGAAAACAAAGCCTCATTGCTTCTGACTGTGCGAAGCAGTGGGGGGTGGGGTGGCAGAAGAAACTGCTGGTCTCTCAGCAGACTCCATTTCTTTAGAAGGCCTCCATGGTCCTAGAATATCCACAAACCTACCCACTCTGGGAACCACAACCAGAGCAACAGCTAGAAGGGTGCCAGTCCCATACAGGAAGTAGGGCAAGTGCCTGGAAAAGGGGCAAGTGCTGAGCAAGTGGCATTGTTACCACGCAGACACCTCCCCCACATACACCACAATGCGGTGAAACAAGTCGCCTGTCGCTGACAAATACCTAAAGCTCCACTTCTTACAATGTGACAGGTGCAACAGCTCCACCTAAAACACAGAAGCAAACACAGGAAGATGTGAATTGAGAACACAGAGGTATCGCCCAAAAGAGGGAGCAGATCAAGGTTCTAGCGGGAGAACTAAGTGATGAGGAGATCGCCAACCTAACAGACGCAGAGATGAAAACACTGGTGATAAAGGTGCTCACATTGAGCATTGGCCTGCGGACCAAGTGTCGCTGGTTTGATTCCCATTCAGGGCACATGACTAGGTTGCATGCCAGATCCCCAGCTGGGGCTGCGTGAGAGGCAACCGCACATTGATGTTTCTCTCCCTCTCTTTCTCCTTTCCCCTCTCTCTAAAACAGAGAAATAAAATAAATAAAGTCACCCTTGTGAAAAATTAATTAATTAATTAATATTATAAAAAATAAATAAAGTTCTAAAAAAGAAAAGGTGCTCACAGACTTGACAAATACGCTTGACTATTGCAAATGCAGAAGGAAAGAAGTGAGGACTAGGCGAAGTGAAATGAATTAAAATATGCATGAAATCAATGGTGAAGGGAAGGAAACCAGGGTTCAAAGCAACAATCTGGAACATAAGGAAGAAATAAATAGTCAACCAGTACAGAATGAAGAAACAATTTTTGAAAGTGAGGAGGGGCTTAGGAACCTCTGGGACAACTTCAAACGTGCCAACATCCAAATCATAGGAGGGCCAGCAGCAGAAGAGGAAGAGCAAGAAATTGGAAACTTATGTGAAAAAAATAATGAAGGAAAACTTTCCTCATTTGGTGAAGGAAATGGACATACAAGTCCAGGAAGCATACAGAGTCCCAAGCAAGCTAGGCCCAAAGAGGACCACACCAAGACGCATCATAATTAAAATGTCAAAGGTTAAAGATAAAGAGAGAATCTTAAAAGCAGCAAGAGAAAAGGACATAGTTACCTACAAAGGGGTCCCTATACACTATCAGGTGTTTCCTCCAAAGAAACTTTGCGAGCAATAATGGACTGGCAAGAAGTATCCAAAGTGATGAAAAGCAAGGACCTACAACCAAGATTATCCAGCAAAGCTGTCATTTAGAATGAAAGGGCAGATAAAGTGCTTCCCAGACAAGTGAAAACTAAAGGAGCTCATCACCACCATGCTCTTATTATATGAAATATCAAAGGGACTTACTTAAGAAAAGGGTCAAAATTATGAACGTTAAAATGACACAAACTCACAACTGTTAACAGCTGAATCTAAAAAGTAAAAACAAAATCCAACTAAGCAAACCAGAATAGGAACAGAATCAAAGATATGGGGATTATTTGGAGGGTTATTAGCTGGGAGTGGGGAGGGGGATAAATGGGGAAATGGTGGAAGGATTAAGAAGAATACTTGTTTGGTACAAAATAGACAGGGGGAAGTTAAGAACGATATGGAAAAGGGTGAAGACAATGAACTTATATGTATGACACATGGACATGAACTAAGGGGGTGGGATTGCTGGAGGGAAAGGGGTACTGGGCAGAGGGGAGCAAAGGGAAAAAATTGGGACCACTGGAACAACATAATCAATAAAATATACTTAAAAATAATTTTAAAAGAAAAAAAGAGTAGTTATAAATAAATGTTTCGGGACTTCCAGCCAAGATGGAGGTGTAGGTAGACAGACACGCTGCGTCTCCCTCCACAACTGAGAAGCAATACAACTACCTCAAAACTGTAGACAACCAGAAGTTCCAGAAATCCGAGCTGCATGGAAGTCCAACAAACAAAGATATAAAGAAGAAATACTCATTCAGACAGGCAGGAGGGGCAGAGCTGGGGTGGAGAGAATGTGGTGTGTTGGCAGCAGTGACAGCAGCTGTGACTGGCCGACAGAAAGCACAGTCACACATTAAGAAAAGAGTAGGGAGGGACATCTGGGGAACGGTCCGAGCCCCAGACAAGGCTGCACAGCTCACAGTTCTGGTTCCAGGGAAAACAAAGCCTCATTGCTTCTGACTGTGCGAAGCAGTGGGGGGTGGGGTGGCAGAAGAAACTGCTGGTCTCTCAGCAGACTCCATTTCTTTAGAAGGCCTCCATGGTCCTAGAATATCCACAAACCTACCCACTCTGGGAACCACAACCAGAGCAACAGCTAGAAGGGTGCCAGTCCCATACAGGAAGTAGGGCAAGTGCCTGGAAAAGGGGCAAGTGCTGAGCAAGTGGCATTGTTACCACGCAGACACCTCCCCCACGTACACCACAATGCGGTGAAACAAGTCGCCTGTCGCTGACAAATACCTAAAGCTCCACTTCTTACAATGTGACAGGTGCAACAGCTCCACCTAAAACACAGAAGCAAACACAGGAAGATGTGAATTGAGAACACAGAGGTATCGCCCAAAAGAGGGAGCAGATCAAGGTTCTAGCGGGAGAACTAAGTGATGAGGAGATCGCCAACCTAACAGACGCAGAGATGAAAACACTGGTGATAAAGGTGCTCACATTGAGCATTGGCCTGCGGACCAAGTGTCGCTGGTTTGATTCCCATTCAGGGCACATGACTAGGTTGCATGCCAGATCCCCAGCTGGGGCTGCGTGAGAGGCAACCGCACATTGATGTTTCTCTCCCTCTCTTTCTCCTTTCCCCTCTCTCTAAAACAGAGAAATAAAATAAATAAAGTCACCCTTGTGAAAAATTAATTAATTAATTAATATTATAAAAAATAAATAAAGTTCTAAAAAAGAAAAGGTGCTCACAGACTTGACAAATACGCTTGACTATTGCAAATGCAGAAGGAAAGAAGTGAGGACTAGGCGAAGTGAAATGAATTAAAATATGCATGAAATCAATGGTGAAGGGAAGGAAACCAGGGTTCAAAGCAACAATCTGGAACATAAGGAAGAAATAAATAGTCAACCAGTACAGAATGAAGAAACAATTTTTGAAAGTGAGGAGGGGCTTAGGAACCTCTGGGACAACTTCAAACGTGCCAACATCCAAATCATAGGAGGGCCAGCAGCAGAAGAGGAAGAGCAAGAAATTGGAAACTTATGTGAAAAAAATAATGAAGGAAAACTTTCCTCATTTGGTGAAGGAAATGGACATACAAGTCCAGGAAGCATACAGAGTCCCAAGCAAGCTAGGCCCAAAGAGGACCACACCAAGACGCATCATAATTAAAATGTCAAAGGTTAAAGATAAAGAGAGAATCTTAAAAGCAGCAAGAGAAAAGGACATAGTTACCTACAAAGGGGTCCCTATACACTATCAGGTGTTTCCTCCAAAGAAACTTTGCGAGCAATAATGGACTGGCAAGAAGTATCCAAAGTGATGAAAAGCAAGGACCTACAACCAAGATTATCCAGCAAAGCTGTCATTTAGAATGAAAGGGCAGATAAAGTGCTTCCCAGACAAGTGAAAACTAAAGGAGCTCATCACCACCATGCTCTTATTATATGAAATATCAAAGGGACTTACTTAAGAAAAGGGTCAAAATTATGAACGTTAAAATGACACAAACTCACAACTGTTAACAGCTGAATCTAAAAAGTAAAAACAAAATCCAACTAAGCAAACCAGAATAGGAACAGAATCAAAGATATGGGGATTATTTGGAGGGTTATTAGCTGGGAGTGGGGAGGGGGATAAATGGGGAAATGGTGGAAGGATTAAGAAGAATACTTGTTTGGTACAAAATAGACAGGGGGAAGTTAAGAACGATATGGAAAAGGGTGAAGACAATGAACTTATATGTATGACACATGGACATGAACTAAGGGGGTGGGATTGCTGGAGGGAAAGGGGTACTGGGCAGAGGGGAGCAAAGGGAAAAAATTGGGACCACTGGAACAACATAATCAATAAAATATACTTAAAAATAATTTTAAAAGAAAAAAAGAGTAGTTATAAATAAATGTTTCGGGACTTCCAGCCAAGATGGAGGTGTAGGTAGACAGACACGCTGCGTCTCCCTCCACAACTGAGAAGCAATACAACTACCTCAAAACTGTAGACAACCAGAAGTTCCAGAAATCCGAGCTGCATGGAAGTCCAACAAACAAAGATATAAAGAAGAAATACTCATTCAGACAGGCAGGAGGGGCAGAGCTGGGGTGGAGAGAATGTGGTGTGTTGGCAGCAGTGACAGCAGCTGTGACTGGCCGACAGAAAGCACAGTCACACATTAAGAAAAGAGTAGGGAGGGACATCTGGGGAACGGTCCGAGCCCCAGACAAGGCTGCACAGCTCACAGTTCTGGTTCCAGGGAAAACAAAGCCTCATTGCTTCTGACTGTGCGAAGCAGTGGGGGGTGGGGTGGCAGAAGAAACTGCTGGTCTCTCAGCAGACTCCATTTCTTTAGAAGGCCTCCATGGTCCTAGAATATCCACAAACCTACCCACTCTGGGAACCACAACCAGAGCAACAGCTAGAAGGGTGCCAGTCCCATACAGGAAGTAGGGCAAGTGCCTGGAAAAGGGGCAAGTGCTGAGCAAGTGGCATTGTTACCACGCAGACACCTCCCCCACGTACACCACAATGCGGTGAAACAAGTCGCCTGTCGCTGACAAATACCTAAAGCTCCACTTCTTACAATGTGACAGGTGCAACAGCTCCACCTAAAACACAGAAGCAAACACAGGAAGATGTGAATTGAGAACACAGAGGTATCGCCCAAAAGAGGGAGCAGATCAAGGTTCTAGCGGGAGAACTAAGTGATGAGGAGATCGCCAACCTAACAGACGCAGAGATGAAAACACTGGTGATAAAGGTGCTCACATTGAGCATTGGCCTGCGGACCAAGTGTCGCTGGTTTGATTCCCATTCAGGGCACATGACTAGGTTGCATGCCAGATCCCCAGCTGGGGCTGCGTGAGAGGCAACCGCACATTGATGTTTCTCTCCCTCTCTTTCTCCTTTCCCCTCTCTCTAAAACAGAGAAATAAAATAAATAAAGTCACCCTTGTGAAAAATTAATTAATTAATTAATATTATAAAAAATAAATAAAGTTCTAAAAAAGAAAAGGTGCTCACAGACTTGACAAATACGCTTGACTATTGCAAATGCAGAAGGAAAGAAGTGAGGACTAGGCGAAGTGAAATGAATTAAAATATGCATGAAATCAATGGTGAAGGGAAGGAAACCAGGGTTCAAAGCAACAATCTGGAACATAAGGAAGAAATAAATAGTCAACCAGTACAGAATGAAGAAACAATTTTTGAAAGTGAGGAGGGGCTTAGGAACCTCTGGGACAACTTCAAACGTGCCAACATCCAAATCATAGGAGGGCCAGCAGCAGAAGAGGAAGAGCAAGAAATTGGAAACTTATGTGAAAAAAATAATGAAGGAAAACTTTCCTCATTTGGTGAAGGAAATGGACATACAAGTCCAGGAAGCATACAGAGTCCCAAGCAAGCTAGGCCCAAAGAGGACCACACCAAGACGCATCATAATTAAAATGTCAAAGGTTAAAGATAAAGAGAGAATCTTAAAAGCAGCAAGAGAAAAGGACATAGTTACCTACAAAGGGGTCCCTATACACTATCAGGTGTTTCCTCCAAAGAAACTTTGCGAGCAATAATGGACTGGCAAGAAGTATCCAAAGTGATGAAAAGCAAGGACCTACAACCAAGATTATCCAGCAAAGCTGTCATTTAGAATGAAAGGGCAGATAAAGTGCTTCCCAGACAAGTGAAAACTAAAGGAGCTCATCACCACCATGCTCTTATTATATGAAATATCAAAGGGACTTACTTAAGAAAAGGGTCAAAATTATGAACGTTAAAATGACACAAACTCACAACTGTTAACAGCTGAATCTAAAAAGTAAAAACAAAATCCAACTAAGCAAACCAGAATAGGAACAGAATCAAAGATATGGGGATTATTTGGAGGGTTATTAGCTGGGAGTGGGGAGGGGGATAAATGGGGAAATGGTGGAAGGATTAAGAAGAATACTTGTTTGGTACAAAATAGACAGGGGGAAGTTAAGAACGATATGGAAAAGGGTGAAGACAATGAACTTATATGTATGACACATGGACATGAACTAAGGGGGTGGGATTGCTGGAGGGAAAGGGGTACTGGGCAGAGGGGAGCAAAGGGAAAAAATTGGGACCACTGGAACAACATAATCAATAAAATATACTTAAAAATAATTTTAAAAGAAAAAAAGAGTAGTTATAAATAAATGTTTCGGGACTTCCAGCCAAGATGGAGGTGTAGGTAGACAGACACGCTGCGTCTCCCTCCACAACTGAGAAGCAATACAACTACCTCAAAACTGTAGACAACCAGAAGTTCCAGAAATCCGAGCTGCATGGAAGTCCAACAAACAAAGATATAAAGAAGAAATACTCATTCAGACAGGCAGGAGGGGCAGAGCTGGGGTGGAGAGAATGTGGTGTGTTGGCAGCAGTGACAGCAGCTGTGACTGGCCGACAGAAAGCACAGTCACACATTAAGAAAAGAGTAGGGAGGGACATCTGGGGAACGGTCCGAGCCCCAGACAAGGCTGCACAGCTCACAGTTCTGGTTCCAGGGAAAACAAAGCCTCATCGCTTCTGACTGTGCGAAGCAGTGGGGGGTGGGGTGGCAGAAGAAACTGCTGGTCTCTCAGCAGACTCCATTTCTTTAGAAGGCCTCCATGGTCCTAGAATATCCACAAACCTACCCACTCTGGGAACCACAACCAGAGCAACAGCTAGAAGGGTGCCAGTCCCATACAGGAAGTAGGGCAAGTGCCTGGAAAAGGGGCAAGTGCTGAGCAAGTGGCATTGTTACCACGCAGACACCTCCCCCACGTACACCACAATGCGGTGAAACAAGTCGCCTGTCGCTGACAAATACCTAAAGCTCCACTTCTTACAATGTGACAGGTGCAACAGCTCCACCTAAAACACAGAAGCAAACACAGGAAGATGTGAATTGAGAACACAGAGGTATCGCCCAAAAGAGGGAGCAGATCAAGGTTCTAGCGGGAGAACTAAGTGATGAGGAGATCGCCAACCTAACAGACGCAGAGATGAAAACACTGGTGATAAAGGTGCTCACATTGAGCATTGGCCTGCGGACCAAGTGTCGCTGGTTTGATTCCCATTCAGGGCACATGACTAGGTTGCATGCCAGATCCCCAGCTGGGGCTGCGTGAGAGGCAACCGCACATTGATGTTTCTCTCCCTCTCTTTCTCCTTTCCCCTCTCTCTAAAACAGAGAAATAAAATAAATAAAGTCACCCTTGTGAAAAATTAATTAATTAATTAATATTATAAAAAATAAATAAAGTTCTAAAAAAGAAAAGGTGCTCACAGACTTGACAAATACGCTTGACTATTGCAAATGCAGAAGGAAAGAAGTGAGGACTAGGCGAAGTGAAATGAATTAAAATATGCATGAAATCAATGGTGAAGGGAAGGAAACCAGGGTTCAAAGCAACAATCTGGAACATAAGGAAGAAATAAATAGTCAACCAGTACAGAATGAAGAAACAATTTTTGAAAGTGAGGAGGGGCTTAGGAACCTCTGGGACAACTTCAAACGTGCCAACATCCAAATCATAGGAGGGCCAGCAGCAGAAGAGGAAGAGCAAGAAATTGGAAACTTATGTGAAAAAAATAATGAAGGAAAACTTTCCTCATTTGGTGAAGGAAATGGACATACAAGTCCAGGAAGCATACAGAGTCCCAAGCAAGCTAGGCCCAAAGAGGACCACACCAAGACGCATCATAATTAAAATGTCAAAGGTTAAAGATAAAGAGAGAATCTTAAAAGCAGCAAGAGAAAAGGACATAGTTACCTACAAAGGGGTCCCTATACACTATCAGGTGTTTCCTCCAAAGAAACTTTGCGAGCAATAATGGACTGGCAAGAAGTATCCAAAGTGATGAAAAGCAAGGACCTACAACCAAGATTATCCAGCAAAGCTGTCATTTAGAATGAAAGGGCAGATAAAGTGCTTCCCAGACAAGTGAAAACTAAAGGAGCTCATCACCACCATGCTCTTATTATATGAAATATCAAAGGGACTTACTTAAGAAAAGGGTCAAAATTATGAACGTTAAAATGACACAAACTCACAACTGTTAACAGCTGAATCTAAAAAGTAAAAACAAAATCCAACTAAGCAAACCAGAATAGGAACAGAATCAAAGATATGGGGATTATTTGGAGGGTTATTAGCTGGGAGTGGGGAGGGGGATAAATGGGGAAATGGTGGAAGGATTAAGAAGAATACTTGTTTGGTACAAAATAGACAGGGGGAAGTTAAGAACGATATGGAAAAGGGTGAAGACAATGAACTTATATGTATGACACATGGACATGAACTAAGGGGGTGGGATTGCTGGAGGGAAAGGGGTACTGGGCAGAGGGGAGCAAAGGGAAAAAATTGGGACCACTGGAACAACATAATCAATAAAATATACTTAAAAATAATTTTAAAAGAAAAAAAGAGTAGTTATAAATAAATGTTTCGGGACTTCCAGCCAAGATGGAGGTGTAGGTAGACAGACACGCTGCGTCTCCCTCCACAACTGAGAAGCAATACAACTACCTCAAAACTGTAGACAACCAGAAGTTCCAGAAATCCGAGCTGCATGGAAGTCCAACAAACAAAGATATAAAGAAGAAATACTCATTCAGACAGGCAGGAGGGGCAGAGCTGGGGTGGAGAGAATGTGGTGTGTTGGCAGCAGTGACAGCAGCTGTGACTGGCCGACAGAAAGCACAGTCACACATTAAGAAAAGAGTAGGGAGGGACATCTGGGGAACGGTCCGAGCCCCAGACAAGGCTGCACAGCTCACAGTTCTGGTTCCAGGGAAAACAAAGCCTCATCGCTTCTGACTGTGCGAAGCAGTGGGGGGTGGGGTGGCAGAAGAAACTGCTGGTCTCTCAGCAGACTCCATTTCTTTAGAAGGCCTCCATGGTCCTAGAATATCCACAAACCTACCCACTCTGGGAACCACAACCAGAGCAACAGCTAGAAGGGTGCCAGTCCCATACAGGAAGTAGGGCAAGTGCCTGGAAAAGGGGCAAGTGCTGAGCAAGTGGCATTGTTACCACGCAGACACCTCCCCCACGTACACCACAATGCGGTGAAACAAGTCGCCTGTCGCTGACAAATACCTAAAGCTCCACTTCTTACAATGTGACAGGTGCAACAGCTCCACCTAAAACACAGAAGCAAACACAGGAAGATGTGAATTGAGAACACAGAGGTATCGCCCAAAAGAGGGAGCAGATCAAGGTTCTAGCGGGAGAACTAAGTGATGAGGAGATCGCCAACCTAACAGACGCAGAGATGAAAACACTGGTGATAAAGGTGCTCACATTGAGCATTGGCCTGCGGACCAGGTGTCGCTGGTCTGATTCCCATTCAGGGCACATGACTAGGTTGCATGCCAGATCCCCAGCTGGGGCTGCGTGAGAGGCAACCGCACATTGATGTTTCTCTCCCTCTCTTTCTCCTTTCCCCTCTCTCTAAAACAGAGAAATAAAATAAATAAAGTCACCCTTGTGAAAAATTAATTAATTAATTAATATTGTAAAAAATAAATAAAGTTCTAAAAAAGAAAAGGTGCTCACAGACTTGACAAATACGCTTGACTATTGCAAATGCAGAAGGAAAGAAGTGAGGACTAGGCGAAGTGAAATGAATTAAAATATGCATGAAATCAATGGTGAAGGGAAGGAAACCAGGGTTCAAAGCAACAATCTGGAACATAAGGAAGAAATAAATAGTCAACCAGTACAGAATGAAGAAACAATTTTTGAAAGTGAGGAGGGGCTTAGGAACCTCTGGGACAACTTCAAACGTGCCAACATCCAAATCATAGGAGGGCCAGCAGCAGAAGAGGAAGAGCAAGAAATTGGAAACTTATGTGAAAAAAATAATGAAGGAAAACTTTCCTCATTTGGTGAAGGAAATGGACATACAAGTCCAGGAAGCATACAGAGTCCCAAGCAAGCTAGGCCCAAAGAGGACCACACCAAGACGCATCATAATTAAAATGTCAAAGGTTAAAGATAAAGAGAGAATCTTAAAAGCAGCAAGAGAAAAGGACATAGTTACCTACAAAGGGGTCCCTATACACTATCAGGTGTTTCCTCCAAAGAAACTTTGCGAGCAATAATGGACTGGCAAGAAGTATCCAAAGTGATGAAAAGCAAGGACCTACAACCAAGATTATCCAGCAAAGCTGTCATTTAGAATGAAAGGGCAGATAAAGTGCTTCCCAGACAAGTGAAAACTAAAGGAGCTCATCACCACCATGCTCTTATTATATGAAATATCAAAGGGACTTACTTAAGAAAAGGGTCAAAATTATGAACGTTAAAATGACACAAACTCACAACTGTTAACAGCTGAATCTAAAAAGTAAAAACAAAATCCAACTAAGCAAACCAGAATAGGAACAGAATCAAAGATATGGGGATTATTTGGAGGGTTATTAGCTGGGAGTGGGGAGGGGGATAAATGGGGAAATGGTGGAAGGATTAAGAAGAATACTTGTTTGGTACAAAATAGACAGGGGGAAGTTAAGAACGATATGGAAAAGGGTGAAGACAATGAACTTATATGTATGACACATGGACATGAACTAAGGGGGTGGGATTGCTGGAGGGAAAGGGGTACTGGGCAGAGGGGAGCAAAGGGAAAAAATTGGGACCACTGGAACAACATAATCAATAAAATATACTTAAAAATAATTTTAAAAGAAAAAAAGAGTAGTTATAAATAAATGTTTCGGGACTTCCAGCCAAGATGGAGGTGTAGGTAGACAGACACGCTGCGTCTCCCTCCACAACTGAGAAGCAATACAACTACCTCAAAACTGTAGACAACCAGAAGTTCCAGAAATCCGAGCTGCATGGAAGTCCAACAAACAAAGATATAAAGAAGAAATACTCATTCAGACAGGCAGGAGGGGCAGAGCTGGGGTGGAGAGAATGTGGTGTGTTGGCAGCAGTGACAGCAGCTGTGACTGGCCGACAGAAAGCACAGTCACACATTAAGAAAAAAGTAGGGAGGGACATCTGGGGAACGGTCCGAGCCCCAGACAAGGCTGCACAGCTCACAGTTCTGGTTCCAGGGAAAACAAAGCCTCATCGCTTCTGACTGTGCGAAGCAGCGGGGGGTGGGGTGGCAGAAGAAACTGCTGGTCTCTCAGCAGACTCCATTTCTTTAGAAGGCCTCCATGGTCCTAGAATATCCACAAACCTACCCACTCTGGGAACCACAACCAGAGCAACAGCTAGAAGGGTGCCAGTCCCATACAGGAAGTAGGGCAAGTGCCTGGAAAAGGGGCAAGTGCTGAGCAAGTGGCATTGTTACCACGCAGACACCTCCCCCACGTACACCACAATGCGGTGAAACAAGTCGCCTGTCGCTGACAAATACCTAAAGCTCCACTTCTTACAATGTGACAGGTGCAACAGCTCCACCTAAAACACAGAAGCAAACACAGGAAGATGTGAATTGAGAACACAGAGGTATCGCCCAAAAGAGGGAGCAGATCAAGGTTCTAGCGGGAGAACTAAGTGATGAGGAGATCGCCAACCTAACAGACGCAGAGATGAAAACACTGGTGATAAAGGTGCTCACATTGAGCATTGGCCTGCGGACCAAGTGTCGCTGGTCTGATTCCCATTCAGGGCACATGACTAGGTTGCATGCCAGATCCCCAGCTGGGGCTGCGTGAGAGGCAACCGCACATTGATGTTTCTCTCCCTCTCTTTCTCCTTTCCCCTCTCTCTAAAACAGAGAAATAAAATAAATAAAGTCACCCTTGTGAAAAATTAATTAATTAATTAATATTATAAAAAATAAATAAAGTTCTAAAAAAGAAAAGGTGCTCACAGACTTGACAAATACGCTTGACTATTGCAAATGCAGAAGGAAAGAAGTGAGGACTAGGCGAAGTGAAATGAATTAAAATATGCATGAAATCAATGGTGAAGGGAAGGAAACCAGGGTTCAAAGCAACAATCTGGAACATAAGGAAGAAATAAATAGTCAACCAGTACAGAATGAAGAAACAATTTTTGAAAGTGAGGAGGGGCTTAGGAACCTCTGGGACAACTTCAAACGTGCCAACATCCAAATCATAGGAGGGCCAGCAGCAGAAGAGGAAGAGCAAGAAATTGGAAACTTATGTGAAAAAAATAATGAAGGAAAACTTTCCTCATTTGGTGAAGGAAATGGACATACAAGTCCAGGAAGCATACAGAGTCCCAAGCAAGCTAGGCCCAAAGAGGACCACACCAAGACGCATCATAATTAAAATGTCAAAGGTTAAAGATAAAGAGAGAATCTTAAAAGCAGCAAGAGAAAAGGACATAGTTACCTACAAAGGGGTCCCTATACACTATCAGGTGTTTCCTCCAAAGAAACTTTGCGAGCAATAATGGACTGGCAAGAAGTATCCAAAGTGATGAAAAGCAAGGACCTACAACCAAGATTATCCAGCAAAGCTGTCATTTAGAATGAAAGGGCAGATAAAGTGCTTCCCAGACAAGTGAAAACTAAAGGAGCTCATCACCACCATGCTCTTATTATATGAAATATCAAAGGGACTTACTTAAGAAAAGGGTCAAAATTATGAACGTTAAAATGACACAAACTCACAACTGTTAACAGCTGAATCTAAAAAGTAAAAACAAAATCCAACTAAGCAAACCAGAATAGGAACAGAATCAAAGATATGGGGATTATTTGGAGGGTTATTAGCTGGGAGTGGGGAGGGGGATAAATGGGGAAATGGTGGAAGGATTAAGAAGAATACTTGTTTGGTACAAAATAGACAGGGGGAAGTTAAGAACGATATGGAAAAGGGTGAAGACAATGAACTTATATGTATGACACATGGACATGAACTAAGGGGGTGGGATTGCTGGAGGGAAAGGGGTACTGGGCAGAGGGGAGCAAAGGGAAAAAATTGGGACCACTGGAACAACATAATCAATAAAATATACTTAAAAATAATTTTAAAAGAAAAAAAGAGTAGTTATAAATAAATGTTTCGGGACTTCCAGCCAAGATGGAGGTGTAGGTAGACAGACACGCTGCGTCTCCCTCCACAACTGAGAAGCAATACAACTACCTCAAAACTGTAGACAACCAGAAGTTCCAGAAATCCGAGCTGCATGGAAGTCCAACAAACAAAGATATAAAGAAGAAATACTCATTCAGACAGGCAGGAGGGGCAGAGCTGGGGTGGAGAGAATGTGGTGTGTTGGCAGCAGTGACAGCAGCTGTGACTGGCCGACAGAAAGCACAGTCACACATTAAGAAAAAAGTAGGGAGGGACATCTGGGGAACGGTCCGAGCCCCAGACAAGGCTGCACAGCTCACAGTTCTGGTTCCAGGGAAAACAAAGCCTCATCGCTTCTGACTGTGCGAAGCAGCGGGGGGTGGGGTGGCAGAAGAAACTGCTGGTCTCTCAGCAGACTCCATTTCTTTAGAAGGCCTCCATGGTCCTAGAATATCCACAAACCTACCCACTCTGGGAACCACAACCAGAGCAACAGCTAGAAGGGTGCCAGTCCCATACAGGAAGTAGGGCAAGTGCCTGGAAAAGGGGCAAGTGCTGAGCAAGTGGCATTGTTACCACGCAGACACCTCCCCCACGTACACCACAATGCGGTGAAACAAGTCGCCTGTCGCTGACAAACACCTAAAGCTCCACTTCTTACAATGTGACAGGTGCAACAGCTCCACCTAAAACACAGAAGCAAACACAGGAAGATGTGAATTGAGAACACAGAGGTATCGCCCAAAAGAGGGAGCAGATCAAGGTTCTAGCGGGAGAACTAAGTGATGAGGAGATCGCCAACCTAACAGACGCAGAGATGAAAACACTGGTGATAAAGGTGCTCACATTGAGCATTGGCCTGCGGACCAGGTGTCGCTGGTCTGATTCCCATTCAGGGCACATGACTAGGTTGCATGCCAGATCCCCAGCTGGGGCTGCGTGAGAGGCAACCGCACATTGATGTTTCTCTCCCTCTCTTTCTCCTTTCCCCTCTCTCTAAAACAGAGAAATAAAATAAATAAAGTCACCCTTGTGAAAAATTAATTAATTAATTAATATTATAAAAAATAAATAAAGTTCTAAAAAAGAAAAGGTGCTCACAGACTTGACAAATACGCTTGACTATTGCAAATGCAGAAGGAAAGAAGTGAGGACTAGGCGAAGTGAAATGAATTAAAATATGCATGAAATCAATGGTGAAGGGAAGGAAACCAGGGTTCAAAGCAACAATCTGGAACATAAGGAAGAAATAAATAGTCAACCAGTACAGAATGAAGAAACAATTTTTGAAAGTGAGGAGGGGCTTAGGAACCTCTGGGACAACTTCAAACGTGCCAACATCCAAATCATAGGAGGGCCAGCAGCAGAAGAGGAAGAGCAAGAAATTGGAAACTTATGTGAAAAAAATAATGAAGGAAAACTTTCCTCATTTGGTGAAGGAAATGGACATACAAGTCCAGGAAGCATACAGAGTCCCAAGCAAGCTAGGCCCAAAGAGGACCACACCAAGACGCATCATAATTAAAATGTCAAAGGTTAAAGATAAAGAGAGAATCTTAAAAGCAGCAAGAGAAAAGGACATAGTTACCTACAAAGGGGTCCCTATACACTATCAGGTGTTTCCTCCAAAGAAACTTTGCGAGCAATAATGGACTGGCAAGAAGTATCCAAAGTGATGAAAAGCAAGGACCTACAACCAAGATTATCCAGCAAAGCTGTCATTTAGAATGAAAGGGCAGATAAAGTGCTTCCCAGACAAGTGAAAACTAAAGGAGCTCATCACCACCATGCTCTTATTATATGAAATATCAAAGGGACTTACTTAAGAAAAGGGTCAAAATTATGAACGTTAAAATGACACAAACTCACAACTGTTAACAGCTGAATCTAAAAAGTAAAAACAAAATCCAACTAAGCAAACCAGAATAGGAACAGAATCAAAGATATGGGGATTATTTGGAGGGTTATTAGCTGGGAGTGGGGAGGGGGATAAATGGGGAAATGGTGGAAGGATTAAGAAGAATACTTGTTTGGTACAAAATAGACAGGGGGAAGTTAAGAACGATATGGAAAAGGGTGAAGACAATGAACTTATATGTATGACACATGGACATGAACTAAGGGGGTGGGATTGCTGGAGGGAAAGGGGTACTGGGCAGAGGGGAGCAAAGGGAAAAAATTGGGACCACTGGAACAACATAATCAATAAAATATACTTAAAAATAATTTTAAAAGAAAAAAAGAGTAGTTATAAATAAATGTTTCGGGACTTCCAGCCAAGATGGAGGTGTAGGTAGACAGACACGCTGCGTCTCCCTCCACAACTGAGAAGCAATACAACTACCTCAAAACTGTAGACAACCAGAAGTTCCAGAAATCCGAGCTGCATGGAAGTCCAACAAACAAAGATATAAAGAAGAAATACTCATTCAGACAGGCAGGAGGGGCAGAGCTGGGGTGGAGAGAATGTGGTGTGTTGGCAGCAGTGACAGCAGCTGTGACTGGCCGACAGAAAGCACAGTCACACATTAAGAAAAAAGTAGGGAGGGACATCTGGGGAACGGTCCGAGCCCCAGACAAGGCTGCACAGCTCACAGTTCTGGTTCCAGGGAAAACAAAGCCTCATCGCTTCTGACTGTGCGAAGCAGCGGGGGGTGGGGTGGCAGAAGAAACTGCTGGTCTCTCAGCAGACTCCATTTCTTTAGAAGGCCTCCATGGTCCTAGAATATCCACAAACCTACCCACTCTGGGAACCACAACCAGAGCAACAGCTAGAAGGGTGCCAGTCCCATACAGGAAGTAGGGCAAGTGCCTGGAAAAGGGGCAAGTGCTGAGCAAGTGGCATTGTTACCACGCAGACACCTCCCCCACGTACACCACAATGCGGTGAAACAAGTCGCCTGTCGCTGACAAACACCTAAAGCTCCACTTCTTACAATGTGACAGGTGCAACAGCTCCACCTAAAACACAGAAGCAAACACAGGAAGATGTGAATTGAGAACACAGAGGTATCGCCCAAAAGAGGGAGCAGATCAAGGTTCTAGCGGGAGAACTAAGTGATGAGGAGATCGCCAACCTAACAGACGCAGAGATGAAAACACTGGTGATAAAGGTGCTCACATTGAGCATTGGCCTGCGGACCAGGTGTCGCTGGTCTGATTCCCATTCAGGGCACATGACTAGGTTGCATGCCAGATCCCCAGCTGGGGCTGCGTGAGAGGCAACCGCACATTGATGTTTCTCTCCCTCTCTTTCTCCTTTCCCCTCTCTCTAAAACAGAGAAATAAAATAAATAAAGTCACCCTTGTGAAAAATTAATTAATTAATTAATATTATAAAAAATAAATAAAGTTCTAAAAAAGAAAAGGTGCTCACAGACTTGACAAATACGCTTGACTATTGCAAATGCAGAAGGAAAGAAGTGAGGACTAGGCGAAGTGAAATGAATTAAAATATGCATGAAATCAATGGTGAAGGGAAGGAAACCAGGGTTCAAAGCAACAATCTGGAACATAAGGAAGAAATAAATAGTCAACCAGTACAGAATGAAGAAACAATTTTTGAAAGTGAGGAGGGGCTTAGGAACCTCTGGGACAACTTCAAACGTGCCAACATCCAAATCATAGGAGGGCCAGCAGCAGAAGAGGAAGAGCAAGAAATTGGAAACTTATGTGAAAAAAATAATGAAGGAAAACTTTCCTCATTTGGTGAAGGAAATGGACATACAAGTCCAGGAAGCATACAGAGTCCCAAGCAAGCTAGGCCCAAAGAGGACCACACCAAGACGCATCATAATTAAAATGTCAAAGGTTAAAGATAAAGAGAGAATCTTAAAAGCAGCAAGAGAAAAGGACATAGTTACCTACAAAGGGGTCCCTATACACTATCAGGTGTTTCCTCCAAAGAAACTTTGCGAGCAATAATGGACTGGCAAGAAGTATCCAAAGTGATGAAAAGCAAGGACCTACAACCAAGATTATCCAGCAAAGCTGTCATTTAGAATGAAAGGGCAGATAAAGTGCTTCCCAGACAAGTGAAAACTAAAGGAGCTCATCACCACCATGCTCTTATTATATGAAATATCAAAGGGACTTACTTAAGAAAAGGGTCAAAATTATGAACGTTAAAATGACACAAACTCACAACTGTTAACAGCTGAATCTAAAAAGTAAAAACAAAATCCAACTAAGCAAACCAGAATAGGAACAGAATCAAAGATATGGGGATTATTTGGAGGGTTATTAGCTGGGAGTGGGGAGGGGGATAAATGGGGAAATGGTGGAAGGATTAAGAAGAATACTTGTTTGGTACAAAATAGACAGGGGGAAGTTAAGAACGATATGGAAAAGGGTGAAGACAATGAACTTATATGTATGACACATGGACATGAACTAAGGGGGTGGGATTGCTGGAGGGAAAGGGGTACTGGGCAGAGGGGAGCAAAGGGAAAAAATTGGGACCACTGGAACAACATAATCAATAAAATATACTTAAAAATAATTTTAAAAGAAAAAAAGAGTAGTTATAAATAAATGTTTCGGGACTTCCAGCCAAGATGGAGGTGTAGGTAGACAGACACGCTGCGTCTCCCTCCACAACTGAGAAGCAATACAACTACCTCAAAACTGTAGACAACCAGAAGTTCCAGAAATCCGAGCTGCATGGAAGTCCAACAAACAAAGATATAAAGAAGAAATACTCATTCAGACAGGCAGGAGGGGCAGAGCTGGGGTGGAGAGAATGTGGTGTGTTGGCAGCAGTGACAGCAGCTGTGACTGGCCGACAGAAAGCACAGTCACACATTAAGAAAAAAGTAGGGAGGGACATCTGGGGAACGGTCCGAGCCCCAGACAAGGCTGCACAGCTCACAGTTCTGGTTCCAGGGAAAACAAAGCCTCATCGCTTCTGACTGTGCGAAGCAGCGGGGGGTGGGGTGGCAGAAGAAACTGCTGGTCTCTCAGCAGACTCCATTTCTTTAGAAGGCCTCCATGGTCCTAGAATATCCACAAACCTACCCACTCTGGGAACCACAACCAGAGCAACAGCTAGAAGGGTGCCAGTCCCATACAGGAAGTAGGGCAAGTGCCTGGAAAAGGGGCAAGTGCTGAGCAAGTGGCATTGTTACCACGCAGACACCTCCCCCACGTACACCACAATGCGGTGAAACAAGTCGCCTGTCGCTGACAAACACCTAAAGCTCCACTTCTTACAATGTGACAGGTGCAACAGCTCCACCTAAAACACAGAAGCAAACACAGGAAGATGTGAATTGAGAACACAGAGGTATCGCCCAAAAGAGGGAGCAGATCAAGGTTCTAGCGGGAGAACTAAGTGATGAGGAGATCGCCAACCTAACAGACGCAGAGATGAAAACACTGGTGATAAAGGTGCTCACATTGAGCATTGGCCTGCGGACCAGGTGTCGCTGGTCTGATTCCCATTCAGGGCACATGACTAGGTTGCATGCCAGATCCCCAGCTGGGGCTGCGTGAGAGGCAACCGCACATTGATGTTTCTCTCCCTCTCTTTCTCCTTTCCCCTCTCTCTAAAACAGAGAAATAAAATAAATAAAGTCACCCTTGTGAAAAATTAATTAATTAATTAATATTATAAAAAATAAATAAAGTTCTAAAAAAGAAAAGGTGCTCACAGACTTGACAAATACGCTTGACTATTGCAAATGCAGAAGGAAAGAAGTGAGGACTAGGCGAAGTGAAATGAATTAAAATATGCATGAAATCAATGGTGAAGGGAAGGAAACCAGGGTTCAAAGCAACAATCTGGAACATAAGGAAGAAATAAATAGTCAACCAGTACAGAATGAAGAAACAATTTTTGAAAGTGAGGAGGGGCTTAGGAACCTCTGGGACAACTTCAAACGTGCCAACATCCAAATCATAGGAGGGCCAGCAGCAGAAGAGGAAGAGCAAGAAATTGGAAACTTATGTGAAAAAAATAATGAAGGAAAACTTTCCTCATTTGGTGAAGGAAATGGACATACAAGTCCAGGAAGCATACAGAGTCCCAAGCAAGCTAGGCCCAAAGAGGACCACACCAAGACGCATCATAATTAAAATGTCAAAGGTTAAAGATAAAGAGAGAATCTTAAAAGCAGCAAGAGAAAAGGACATAGTTACCTACAAAGGGGTCCCTATACACTATCAGGTGTTTCCTCCAAAGAAACTTTGCGAGCAATAATGGACTGGCAAGAAGTATCCAAAGTGATGAAAAGCAAGGACCTACAACCAAGATTATCCAGCAAAGCTGTCATTTAGAATGAAAGGGCAGATAAAGTGCTTCCCAGACAAGTGAAAACTAAAGGAGCTCATCACCACCATGCTCTTATTATATGAAATATCAAAGGGACTTACTTAAGAAAAGGGTCAAAATTATGAACGTTAAAATGACACAAACTCACAACTGTTAACAGCTGAATCTAAAAAGTAAAAACAAAATCCAACTAAGCAAACCAGAATAGGAACAGAATCAAAGATATGGGGATTATTTGGAGGGTTATTAGCTGGGAGTGGGGAGGGGGATAAATGGGGAAATGGTGGAAGGATTAAGAAGAATACTTGTTTGGTACAAAATAGACAGGGGGAAGTTAAGAACGATATGGAAAAGGGTGAAGACAATGAACTTATATGTATGACACATGGACATGAACTAAGGGGGTGGGATTGCTGGAGGGAAAGGGGTACTGGGCAGAGGGGAGCAAAGGGAAAAAATTGGGACCACTGGAACAACATAATCAATAAAATATACTTAAAAATAATTTTAAAAGAAAAAAAGAGTAGTTATAAATAAATGTTTCGGGACTTCCAGCCAAGATGGAGGTGTAGGTAGACAGACACGCTGCGTCTCCCTCCACAACTGAGAAGCAATACAACTACCTCAAAACTGTAGACAACCAGAAGTTCCAGAAATCCGAGCTGCATGGAAGTCCAACAAACAAAGATATAAAGAAGAAATACTCATTCAGACAGGCAGGAGGGGCAGAGCTGGGGTGGAGAGAATGTGGTGTGTTGGCAGCAGTGACAGCAGCTGTGACTGGCCGACAGAAAGCACAGTCACACATTAAGAAAAGAGTAGGGAGGGACATCTGGGGAACGGTCCGAGCCCCAGACAAGGCTGCACAGCTCACAGTTCTGGTTCCAGGGAAAACAAAGCCTCATTGCTTCTGACTGTGCGAAGCAGTGGGGGGTGGGGTGGCAGAAGAAACTGCTGGTCTCTCAGCAGACTCCATTTCTTTAGAAGGCCTCCATGGTCCTAGAATATCCACAAACCTACCCACTCTGGGAACCACAACCAGAGCAACAGCTAGAAGGGTGCCAGTCCCATACAGGAAGTAGGGCAAGTGCCTGGAAAAGGGGCAAGTGCTGAGCAAGTGGCATTGTTACCACGCAGACACCTCCCCCACGTACACCACAATGCGGTGAAACAAGTCGCCTGTCGCTGACAAACACCTAAAGCTCCACTTCTTACAATGTGACAGGTGCAACAGCTCCACCTAAAACACAGAAGCAAACACAGGAAGATGTGAATTGAGAACACAGAGGTATCGCCCAAAAGAGGGAGCAGATCAAGGTTCTAGCGGGAGAACTAAGTGATGAGGAGATCGCCAACCTAACAGACGCAGAGATGAAAACACTGGTGATAAAGGTGCTCACATTGAGCATTGGCCTGCGGACCAGGTGTCGCTGGTCTGATTCCCATTCAGGGCACATGACTAGGTTGCATGCCAGATCCCCAGCTGGGGCTGCGTGAGAGGCAACCGCACATTGATGTTTCTCTCCCTCTCTTTCTCCTTTCCCCTCTCTCTAAAACAGAGAAATAAAATAAATAAAGTCACCCTTGTGAAAAATTAATTAATTAATTAATATTATAAAAAATAAATAAAGTTCTAAAAAAGAAAAGGTGCTCACAGACTTGACAAATACGCTTGACTATTGCAAATGCAGAAGGAAAGAAGTGAGGACTAGGCGAAGTGAAATGAATTAAAATATGCATGAAATCAATGGTGAAGGGAAGGAAACCAGGGTTCAAAGCAACAATCTGGAACATAAGGAAGAAATAAATAGTCAACCAGTACAGAATGAAGAAACAATTTTTGAAAGTGAGGAGGGGCTTAGGAACCTCTGGGACAACTTCAAACGTGCCAACATCCAAATCATAGGAGGGCCAGCAGCAGAAGAGGAAGAGCAAGAAATTGGAAACTTATGTGAAAAAAATAATGAAGGAAAACTTTCCTCATTTGGTGAAGGAAATGGACATACAAGTCCAGGAAGCATACAGAGTCCCAAGCAAGCTAGGCCCAAAGAGGACCACACCAAGACGCATCATAATTAAAATGTCAAAGGTTAAAGATAAAGAGAGAATCTTAAAAGCAGCAAGAGAAAAGGACATAGTTACCTACAAAGGGGTCCCTATTACACTATCAGGTGTTTCCTCCAAAGAAACTTTGCGAGCAATAATGGACTGGCAAGAAGTATCCAAAGTGATGAAAAGCAAGGACCTACAACCAAGATTATCCAGCAAAGCTGTCATTTAGAATGAAAGGGCAGATAAAGTGCTTCCCAGACAAGTGAAAACTAAAGGAGCTCATCACCACCATGCTCTTATTATATGAAATATCAAAGGGACTTACTTAAGAAAAGGGTCAAAATTATGAACGTTAAAATGACACAAACTCACAACTGTTAACAGCTGAATCTAAAAAGTAAAAACAAAATCCAACTAAGCAAACCAGAATAGGAACAGAATCAAAGATATGGGGATTATTTGGAGGGTTATTAGCTGGGAGTGGGGAGGGGGATAAATGGGGAAATGGTGGAAGGATTAAGAAGAATACTTGTTTGGTACAAAATAGACAGGGGGAAGTTAAGAACGATATGGAAAAGGGTGAAGACAATGAACTTATATGTATGACACATGGACATGAACTAAGGGGGTGGGATTGCTGGAGGGAAAGGGGTACTGGGCAGAGGGGAGCAAAGGGAAAAAATTGGGACCACTGGAACAACATAATCAATAAAATATACTTAAAAATAATTTTAAAAGAAAAAAAAGAGTAGTTATAAATAAATGTTTCGGGACTTCCAGCCAAGATGGAGGTGTAGGTAGACAGACACGCTGCGTCTCCCTCCACAACTGAGAAGCAATACAACTACCTCAAAACTGTAGACAACCAGAAGTTCCAGAAATCCGAGCTGCATGGAAGTCCAACAAACAAAGATATAAAGAAGAAATACTCATTCAGACAGGCAGGAGGGGCAGAGCTGGGGTGGAGAGAATGTGGTGTGTTGGCAGCAGTGACAGCAGCTGTGACTGGCCGACAGAAAGCACAGTCACACATTAAGAAAAAAGTAGGGAGGGACATCTGGGGAACGGTCCCGAGCCCCAGACAAGGCTGCACAGCTCACAGTTCTGGTTCCAGGGAAAACAAAGCCTCATCGCTTCTGACTGTGCGAAGCAGCGGGGGGTGGGGTGGCAGAAGAAACTGCTGGTCTCTCAGCAGACTCCATTTCTTTAGAAGGCCTCCATGGTCCTAGAATATCCACAAACCTACCCACTCTGGGAACCACAACCAGAGCAACAGCTAGAAGGGTGCCAGTCCCATACAGGAAGTAGGGCAAGTGCCTGGAAAAGGGGCAAGTGCTGAGCAAGTGGCATTGTTACCACGCAGACACCTCCCCCACGTACACCACAATGCGGTGAAACAAGTCGCCTGTCGCTGACAAACACCTAAAGCTCCACTTCTTACAATGTGACAGGTGCAACAGCTCCACCTAAAACACAGAAGCAAACACAGGAAGATGTGAATTGAGAACACAGAGGTATCGCCCAAAAGAGGGAGCAGATCAAGGTTCTAGCGGGAGAACTAAGTGATGAGGAGATCGCCAACCTAACAGACGCAGAGATGAAAACACTGGTGATAAAGGTGCTCACATTGAGCATTGGCCTGCGGACCAGGTGTCGCTGGTCTGATTCCCATTCAGGGCACATGACTAGGTTGCATGCCAGATCCCCAGCTGGGGCTGCGTGAGAGGGCAACCGCACATTGATGTTTCTCTCCCTCTCTTTCTCCTTTCCCCTCTCTCTAAAACAGAGAAATAAAATAAATAAAGTCACCCTTGTGAAAAATTAATTAATTAATTAATATTATAAAAAATAAATAAAGTTCTAAAAAAGAAAAGGTGCTCACAGACTTGACAAATACGCTTGACTATTGCAAATGCAGAAGGAAAGAAGTGAGGACTAGGCGAAGTGAAATGAATTAAAATATGCATGAAATCAATGGTGAAGGGAAGGAAACCAGGGTTCAAAGCAACAATCTGGAACATAAGGAAGAAATAAATAGTCAACCAGTACAGAATGAAGAAACAATTTTTGAAAGTGAGGAGGGGCTTAGGAACCTCTGGGACAACTTCAAACGTGCCAACATCCAAATCATAGGAGGGCCAGCAGCAGAAGAGGAAGAGCAAGAAATTGGAAACTTATGTGAAAAAAATAATGAAGGAAAACTTTCCTCATTTGGTGAAGGAAATGGACATACAAGTCCAGGAAGCATACAGAGTCCCAAGCAAGCTAGGCCCAAAGAGGACCACACCAAGACGCATCATAATTAAAATGTCAAAGGTTAAAGATAAAGAGAGAATCTTAAAAGCAGCAAGAGAAAAGGACATAGTTACCTACAAAGGGGGTCCCTATACACTATCAGGTGTTTCCTCCAAAGAAACTTTGCGAGCAATAATGGACTGGCAAGAAGTATCCAAAGTGATGAAAAGCAAGGACCTACAACCAAGATTATCCAGCAAAGCTGTCATTTAGAATGAAAGGGCAGATAAAGTGCTTCCCAGACAAGTGAAAACTAAAGGAGCTCATCACCACCATGCTCTTATTATATGAAATATCAAAGGGACTTACTTAAGAAAAGGGTCAAAATTATGAACGTTAAAATGACACAAACTCACAACTGTTAACAGCTGAATCTAAAAAGTAAAAACAAAATCCAACTAAGCAAACCAGAATAGGAACAGAATCAAAGATATGGGGATTATTTGGAGGGTTATTAGCTGGGAGTGGGGAGGGGGATAAATGGGGAAATGGTGGAAGGATTAAGAAGAATACTTGTTTGGTACAAAATAGACAGGGGGAAGTTAAGAACGATATGGAAAAGGGTGAAGACAATGAACTTATATGTATGACACATGGACATGAACTAAGGGGGGTGGGATTGCTGGAGGGAAAGGGGTACTGGGCAGAGGGGAGCAAAGGGAAAAAATTGGGACCACTGGAACAACATAATCAATAAAATATACTTAAAAATAATTTTAAAAGAAAAAAAGAGTAGTTATAAATAAATGTTTCGGGACTTCCAGCCAAGATGGAGGTGTAGGTAGACAGACACGCTGCGTCTCCCTCCACAACTGAGAAGCAATACAACTACCTCAAAACTGTAGACAACCAGAAGTTCCAGAAATCCGAGCTGCATGGAAGTCCAACAAACAAAGATATAAAGAAGAAATACTCATTCAGACAGGCAGGAGGGGCAGAGCTGGGGTGGAGAGAATGTGGTGTGTTGGCAGCAGTGACAGCAGCTGTGACTGGCCGACAGAAAGCACAGTCACACATTAAGAAAAAAGTAGGGAGGGACATCTGGGGAACGGTCCGAGCCCCAGACAAGGCTGCACAGCTCACAGTTCTGGTTCCAGGGAAAACAAAGCCTCATCGCTTCTGACTGTGCGAAGCAGCGGGGGGTGGGGTGGCAGAAGAAACTGCTGGTCTCTCAGCAGACTCCATTTCTTTAGAAGGCCTCCATGGTCCTAGAATATCCACAAACCTACCCACTCTGGGAACCACAACCAGAGCAACAGCTAGAAGGGTGCCAGTCCCATACAGGAAGTAGGGCAAGTGCCTGGAAAAGGGGCAAGTGCTGAGCAAGTGGCATTGTTACCACGCAGACACCTCCCCCACGTACACCACAATGCGGTGAAACAAGTCGCCTGTCGCTGACAAACACCTAAAGCTCCACTTCTTACAATGTGACAGGTGCAACAGCTCCACCTAAAACACAGAAGCAAACACAGGAAGATGTGAATTGAGAACACAGAGGTATCGCCCAAAAGAGGGAGCAGATCAAGGTTCTAGCGGGAGAACTAAGTGATGAGGAGATCGCCAACCTAACAGACGCAGAGATGAAAACACTGGTGATAAAGGTGCTCACATTGAGCATTGGCCTGCGGACCAGGTGTCGCTGGTCTGATTCCCATTCAGGGCACATGACTAGGTTGCATGCCAGATCCCCAGCTGGGGCTGCGTGAGAGGCAACCGCACATTGATGTTTCTCTCCCTCTCTTTCTCCTTTCCCCTCTCTCTAAAACAGAGAAATAAAATAAATAAAGTCACCCTTGTGAAAAATTAATTAATTAATTAATATTATAAAAAATAAATAAAGTTCTAAAAAAGAAAAGGTGCTCACAGACTTGACAAATACGCTTGACTATTGCAAATGCAGAAGGAAAGAAGTGAGGACTAGGCGAAGTGAAATGAATTAAAATATGCATGAAATCAATGGTGAAGGGAAGGAAACCAGGGTTCAAAGCAACAATCTGGAACATAAGGAAGAAATAAATAGTCAACCAGTACAGAATGAAGAAACAATTTTTGAAAGTGAGGAGGGGCTTAGGAACCTCTGGGACAACTTCAAACGTGCCAACATCCAAATCATAGGAGGGCCAGCAGCAGAAGAGGAAGAGCAAGAAATTGGAAACTTATGTGAAAAAAATAATGAAGGAAAACTTTCCTCATTTGGTGAAGGAAATGGACATACAAGTCCAGGAAGCATACAGAGTCCCAAGCAAGCTAGGCCCAAAGAGGACCACACCAAGACGCATCATAATTAAAATGTCAAAGGTTAAAGATAAAGAGAGAATCTTAAAAGCAGCAAGAGAAAAGGACATAGTTACCTACAAAGGGGTCCCTATACACTATCAGGTGTTTCCTCCAAAGAAACTTTGCGAGCAATAATGGACTGGCAAGAAGTATCCAAAGTGATGAAAAGCAAGGACCTACAACCAAGATTATCCAGCAAAGCTGTCATTTAGAATGAAAGGGCAGATAAAGTGCTTCCCAGACAAGTGAAAACTAAAGGAGCTCATCACCACCATGCTCTTATTATATGAAATATCAAAGGGACTTACTTAAGAAAAGGGTCAAAATTATGAACGTTAAAATGACACAAACTCACAACTGTTAACAGCTGAATCTAAAAAGTAAAAACAAAATCCAACTAAGCAAACCAGAATAGGAACAGAATCAAAGATATGGGATTATTTGGAGGGTTATTAGCTGGGAGTGGGGAGGGGGATAAATGGGGAAATGGTGGAAGGATTAAGAAGAATACTTGTTTGGTACAAAATAGACAGGGGGAAGTTAAGAACGATATGGAAAAGGGTGAAGACAATGAACTTATATGTATGACACATGGACATGAACTAAGGGGGGTGGGATTGCTGGAGGGAAAGGGGTACTGGGCAGAGGGGAGCAAAGGGAAAAAATTGGGACCACTGGAACAACATAATCAATAAAATATACTTAAAAATAATTTTAAAAGAAAAAAAGAGTAGTTATAAATAAATGTTTCGGGACTTCCAGCCAAGATGGAGGGGTGTAGGTAGACAGACACGCTGCGTCTCCCTCCACAACTGAGAAGCAATACAACTACCTCAAAACTGTAGACAACCAGAAGTTCCAGAAATCCGAGCTGCATGGAAGTCCAACAAACAAAGATATAAAGAAGAAATACTCATTCAGACAGGCAGGAGGGGCAGAGCTGGGGTGGAGAGAATGTGGTGTGTTGGCAGCAGTGACAGCAGCTGTGACTGGCCGACAGAAAGCACAGTCACACATTAAGAAAAAAGTAGGGAGGGACATCTGGGGAACGGTCCGAGCCCCAGACAAGGCTGCACAGCTCACAGTTCTGGTTCCAGGGAAAACAAAGCCTCATCGCTTCTGACTGTGCGAAGCAGCGGGGGGTGGGGTGGCAGAAGAAACTGCTGGTCTCTCAGCAGACTCCATTTCTTTAGAAGGCCTCCATGGTCCTAGAATATCCACAAACCTACCCACTCTGGGAACCACAACCAGAGCAACAGCTAGAAGGGTGCCAGTCCATACAGGAAGTAGGGCAAGTGCCTGGAAAAGGGGCAAGTGCTGAGCAAGTGGCATTGTTACCACGCAGACACCTCCCCCACGTACACCACAATGCGGTGAAACAAGTCGCCTGTCGCTGACAAACACCTAAAGCTCCACTTCTTACAATGTGACAGGTGCAACAGCTCCACCTAAAACACAGAAGCAAACACAGGAAGATGTGAATTGAGAACACAGAGGTATCGCCCAAAGAGGGAGCAGATCAAGGTTCTAGCGGGAGAACTAAGTGATGAGGAGATCGCCAACCTAACAGACGCAGAGATGAAAACACTGGTGATAAAGGTGCTCACATTGAGCATTGGCCTGCGGACCAGGTGTCGCTGGTCTGATTCCCATTCAGGGCACATGACTAGGTTGCATGCCAGATCCCCAGCTGGGGCTGCGTGAGAGGCAACCGCACATTGATGTTTCTCTCCCTCTCTTTCTCCTTTCCCCTCTCTCTAAAACAGAGAAATAAAATAAATAAAGTCACCCTTGTGAAAAATTAATTAATTAATTAATATTATAAAAAATAAATAAAGTTCTAAAAAAGAAAAGGTGCTCACAGACTTGACAAATACGCTTGACTATTGCAAATGCAGAAGGAAAGAAGTGAGGACTAGGCGAAGTGAAATGAATTAAAATATGCATGAAATCAATGGTGAAGGGAAGGAAACCAGGGTTCAAAGCAACAATCTGGAACATAAGGAAGAAATAAATAGTCAACCAGTACAGAATGAAGAAACAATTTTTGAAAGTGAGGAGGGGCTTAGGAACCTCTGGGACAACTTCAAACGTGCCAACATCCAAATCATAGGAGGGCCAGCAGCAGAAGAGGAAGAGCAAGAAATTGGAAACTTATGTGAAAAAAATAATGAAGGAAAACTTTCCTCATTTGGTGAAGGAAATGGACATACAAGTCCAGGAAGCATACAGAGTCCCAAGCAAGCTAGGCCCAAAGAGGACCACACCAAGACGCATCATAATTAAAATGTCAAAGGTTAAAGATAAAGAGAGAATCTTAAAAGCAGCAAGAGAAAAGGACATAGTTACCTACAAAGGGGT
>NW_028327229.1:0-28960 GCF_987537825.1 Furipterus horrens
GGGTAGTAGTCAAAAACTTATATTGTTTATTCGTGGGGAAAGCTATGTCAGGGGCTCCAATTATAAGGGGAATGAGTCAGTTACCAAAGCCACCAATTATAATAGGCATAACTATGAAGAAGATTATTACGAAAGCGTGAGCGGTTACGACAACATTGTAAATTTGATCGTCGCCTATAAGGGCTCCTGGTTGGCCTAGCTCAGCACGGATAATTAGGCTCAGAGCGGTGCCAATTATTCCCGCCCAAGCGCCGAAGATTATGTAAAGAGTGCCAATGTCTTTATGGTTTGTTGAAAATAATCAACGTGTTGTGAACATAGGTAAAATGGCCGAGTAGGCATTAGGCTGTAAATCTAAGCACAGAGGTGAAGTCCTCTTTTTACCAAGCCCTGTGGTGTATTGCACGTTGAATTGCAAATTCAAAGAAGCAGCTTCAATCCTGCCGGGGCTTCTCCCGCCTTTTTTTCCTAACGGCGGGAGAAGTAGATTGAAGCCAGTTGATTAGGGTTTTTAGCTGTTAACTAAAGTTTCGTGGGTTTGAAGCCCATCAATCTAGTAAGGTCTTAGCTTAATTAAAGTAGTTGATTTGCATTCAATTGATGTAGGGTGTGGTCCTGCAGTCCTTATATCAGGAGTTAAGTTGTATGAACTTGCTTAGGGCTTTGAAGGCCCTTGGTCTAGGCTAACCTAAACTCCTAGTTCAGTGCTATGATGATGGGGGTTAGTGGAAGTGCCATAGTTGAGATAATAATTAGAGGGGGTAGGAGTGGGGTCTGTTTTATGGTTTTTAGGTGTCATTTTATTTTTATATTGTTTGTAGTAGGAAATATTGTTAGTGCTGTGGCATATGCTAGGCGTATGTAGAAGTATAGGTTGAGTAAGGCGGCTATGGCTATAAGTAGAGGTATGATGATTGCATTGTTTTTTGTTATTTCTTGGATGATTATTCATTTTGGTATGAAGCCGGTGAGTGGGGGGAGGCCTCCTAGTGAGAGTAGGGTTAATAGCATAGTAATAGTGAGTAGTGGTGTGTTATTTCATGTGTGGGCTAGAGATAGGGTTGTGGTTGTAGAGTTGTTGATGAGTATGAGGAATATTGTTGTTGTTAATAGGATGTAGACTACTAGATTTAAAATTGTTATAGTAGGGTTGTAGATAATGATAGCAGTTATTCATCCTATATGGGCGATAGAAGAATATGCTATTATTTTGCGTAACTGGGTTTGGTTGAGGCCGCCTCATCCTCCTAATAGAATGGAGAGTATGGATATTGTTAGTAGCAGGTCTGAGTTGATATTGGGTGCTACATTATATAATACAGATAATGGGGCTAGCTTTTGTCATGTTAGTAAGATTAGTCCTGATGATAGAGGGATTCCTTGGGTAACTTCTGGGACTCAGTAGTGGAATGGGGAGAGGCCTAATTTTATAGCCAGTGCCAGGGTTATGATAGATGAGGCTAGGTTATCTAATGGCTTGGTGGTTGTTCATTGTCCTGAGTGCATTAGGTTAATAATTACGGCCAGGAGTAGTAGTGCTGATGCGGTTGCTTGGGTGAAAAAGTATTTAGCAGAGGCTTCTGTTGATCGTGGATTGTGATTTTTTATTAGGACGGGGATAATTGCTAGTATATTTATTTCAAAACCTAGTCAAACTATAAGTCAGTGGGAGCTTATTATAACGATGATAGTTCCTAAGATAATGGTGGATGCAATGATGGATATGATGATGGGGTTTATTAGTACGGGAAGGATATAAACCAACATTTTCGGGGTATGGGCCCGATAGCTTATTTAGCTGACCTTACTTAGGATTTGGTGTAAAATGGTAGCACGAAGATTTTTGGATTCTTAAGATTAGGTTCGATTCCTATAGTTCTAGAAATAAGAGGTCTTTATCCTCTATGGTTTACTCTATCAAAGTAACTCTTTTATCAGACATATTTCTTATGTCATAGGGGGAATGCCTGCTATAGTGATTGGTATAGTGATGTGTCATATGCAGAGTGCTAGTGTTAGGGGGAGGAAGTTTTTTCATAGTAGGTGTATAAGCTGGTCGTATCGAAATCGGGGATATGAGGCTCGAACCCATAGGAAGGTTATGGTGAGTACAAGGGTCTTGGTTATGAAACTGATGGTGTTTAGTTCTGGGGTGGTGGGAAAGTTTCAGGCCCCTAGAAATAGAATTGTAGTCAGGGCATTTATTATGATAATATTGGCGTATTCTGCTAGGAAGAATAGTGCGAATGGGCCCCCTGCGTATTCTACGTTGAACCCTGAGACTAATTCTGATTCTCCTTCTGTTAAGTCGAAAGGGGCTCGGTTGGTTTCGGCTAGAGTGGAGATGAATCATATTATTGCTAGTGGTCATGATGGTAGGATTAGTCATGTATATTGTTGGGTTGTAATTAGGGTTGATAGGGTGTATGAGCCGTTTATTAATAATACAGATAGAAGGATGATTGCTAGTGTAACCTCGTAGGAGATTGTTTGTGCTACGGCTCGAAGGGCTCCGATTAGAGCGTAGTTTGAGTTTGAGGCCCACCCTGATCATAAAATGGAATATACTGCTAGGCTGGATATAGAGAGTATAAATAGAATACCTAGGTTTATGTTGATTAATGGTTGGGGTATGGGTAGGGGGGTTCATATGGTTAGTGCTAGTATTAGAGCTAGAATTGGGGCTATGATGAATATAGTGATGGATGATGTTGTTGGTCGTAGTGGTTCTTTAGTGAATAATTTGACTGCGTCAGCGATTGGTTGTAGCAAGCCTCATGGTCCTACGATATTAGGGCCCTTACGTAGTTGTATATAACCTAGTACTTTGCGTTCGGTTAAGGTTAGGAAAGCTACGGCTACTAGTACTGGGACAATTATTAGTAGTAGGTTTAGGAGGAACATGTTGTTAGAGAGAGGAGTTGAACCTCTGGCTGTAAAGGTTTAAGTTTTATGCAATTACCGGGCTCTGCCACTCTAACAAACCCTGGTTTAGGGTGGGTTGATTTTATGCTTCAGATTTATACTATATCATCTGTTAGTCTTGAGGGCGCTTTTGGGAAGTTGGCCCCGTCTCTCTTGTCCTTTCGTACTGGGAGGGACAAATAATAGATAGAAACCGACCTGGATTGCTCCGGTCTGAACTCAGATCACGTAGGACTTTAATCGTTGAACAAACGAACCGTTAATAGCTGCTGCACCATTAGGATGTCCTGATCCAACATCGAGGTCGTAAACCCTATTGTCGATAGGGGCTCTTAAATAGGATTGCGCTGTTATCCCTAGGGTAACTTATTTCGTTGATCAAATTTGGTTTGGATCAATAAGTGACTTTGTATCTTTGACTTGTTTGTCTAGGTTTAAAAATCACTCGGAGGTTGAGTTATACTCCGAGGTCACCCCAACCTAAATTACTGCTCTAGTAAGAGCGTTTTATTCCTTTTGGGCGTTTATTAGTGTCTGATAGAGCATGTAATTAAAGCTCCATAGGGTCTTCTCGTCTTATTTAGTTATTCCCGCCTCTTCACGGGAAGGTCAATTTCACTGATTTAGAGTAAGAGACAGTAGAATTCTCGTGTGGCCCTTCATTCAAGTCCCTATTTAAAGAACAAGTGATTATGCTACCTTTGCACGGTCAGGATACCGCGGCCGTTTAACTATTGTCACTGGGCAGGCAGTGCCTCTAATACTGGTTATGCTAGAGGTGATGTTTTTGGTAAACAGGCGGAATTCGTGTTTGCCTAGTTCCTTTTACTCTTTTTAATCTTTCCATGGTGCACTCCTGTGTTGGGCTAACAAGTTGTTGGGCAAGTGTCTTGTTGTTTGGTTGGGTTTGCTTTTTGTTAACTATCAGTGATTATTCGGTCTGCTATACACGTGTGCTTGGAGAAAATTATTCTTGTTACTCATATTAACAGTGTTTCTTCCATGTAATAATAGAATAATCCAGTTGTGTTTTAGGAGTTGGCTTAGTAATTATGGTATTGATGTAGTGTTTTATGTTGAGCTTGAACGCTTTCTTAATTGGTGGCTGCTTTTAGGCCAACTTTAATAGTTTACATGCTTACTCTCTAGTTAAGGTTGTAGTCTCTGTCTAAAGAGCTGTACCTCTTTAGACTATAATTTAAATTTACATTGTAATTATTAGGTTTTTGGGCAAATTTAAATTTGAACTAATATTCTTTTCCTGGATAACCAGCTATCACCAGGCTCGATTGGCTTGTCACCTCTATCTGCGAATCTTCTCACTATTTTGCCACATAGATGAGTTTACTCTGCAAAGTTGTTCGTAAATAGCTCGTCTGGTTTCGGGGGGACTAACTTGAGTTCTCTTTGCTAGGGCAGTCTAGTTAATTCATTATGCAAAAGGTAGAAGGGGTAAGCTTTGCTGTTTATTGCTTTGGTTGAATTCTTTCATGGTTCCCTTACGGTACTCTTTCTATAGCTTCTATTATAATTTCTATCTCCTATACTTTTATGTCTGTTTAAATGTTTTGTTTTATCAGGCAGTGTTAGTTGTGCTTTGTTTTTTTTGAGCTAGGTACGGCTCAAAGCGGTCATATGTATGAAATCTTCTAGGTGTAAGCTAGATGCTTTGTGTTTAAGCTACGCTTTGGATTATCCAAGCGCACTTTCCAGTACGCTTACCTTGTTACGACTTATCTCCTCTAGTACATGTGATGGTGTGCTAGTCTTGGCTTGTTAACTATCGTGGGTAATCGAGGAGGGTGACGGGCGGTGTGTGCGTGCTTTATGGCCCCTTTCAACTAAGCACTCTACTCTTAGTTTACTGCTAAATCCACCTTTAGTGCTTGATTTCACAAGGGCTTTCGTTTTTTTTTTAAAAAAAAAATGGTAACCTGTTAGTCAGGGAATGTAGCCCATTGCTTTCCAACCCATGAGCTACACCTTGACCTAACGTTTTTATGTAGTATGCTTGAGCTTACTGTTCTTCCTTTTTAGGGTTTGCTGAGGATGGCGGTATATAGGCGGAATTGGCCAGGGTTGGTGAGGTTTATCGGGGTTTATCGATTATAGAACAGGCTCCTCTAGAGGGATGTAAAGCACCGCCAAGTCCTTTGAGTTTCAGGCTTTGGCTAGTAGTACTCTGGCGAGTAGTTTTGTTAGTTTTAACTTCTTGGGTTTAAGGCTAAGCATAGTGGGGTATCTAATCCCAGTTTGGATCTTAGCTGTCGTGGGATCATAATATTTAAAGCTACTTTCGTCAAGGGTCTTATTATAACTAAGACTTTTTACGGATTAGTTAGAACTCGGCTTTATTATCAGGATTATATATTAAACACGCTTTACGCCGTAGTTTTATTAGTTCGGGTTAATCGTATGGCCGCGGTGGCTGGCACGAAATTTACCAACCCTAAATAGCATAATTTGGTCAAACTTTCGTTTATGGCCTAATTTTTATCACTGCTGTCTCCCGTGGGGGTGTGGCTGAGCAAGGTGTTGTGAGCTGCTGTGGCGTGCTTGATACCTGCTCCTTTTTATCGTATTGCGACTTGGAGGGCATTTTCACTGGGGTGCGGATACTTGCATGTGTAATTTTGCTAGAAACTAATAAAAAGGCTGGGACCAAACCTATTTGTTTATGGAGTTTATCAACTCATCTAAGCATTTTCAGTGCTTCGCTTTGTTTTGTTTAAGCTACATTAACATGAAAAATGAAAAATTTGCTAAGGATCTAGAGGATTATCTGTCTAAGGAAAATTAATTCCTTAAAGTAGTAGCGGTCGGTTATTATTTTAATCAATACACCGATCATGAGGTTATTTTGGTTTTAATATCGTTAGTCTTTAAAATTGCCTTAATGTCTGCCCTGTTTTTGGGGTTTGGCAGGATACACAGATGTTAGGTAATGGATTAACGGGGGTAAGGGGGTTTGTCGACCTTAAAAAGCTATATACTTAACACGCGCGTACGTGTGCGTGTGCGTGTGCGTGTGCGTGTGCGTGTGCGTGTGCGTGTGCGTGTACGTGTACGTGTACGTGTACGTGTACGTGTACGTGTACGTGTACGTGTACGTGTACGTGTACGTGTACGTGTACGTGTACGTGTACGTGTACGTGTACGTGTACGTGTACGTGTACGTGTACGTGTACGTGTACGTGTACGTGTACGTGTACGTGTACGTGTACGTGTACGTGTACGTGTACGTGTACGTGTACGTGTACGTGTACGTGTACGTGTACGTGTACGTGTACGTGTACGTGTACGTGTACGTTACGTGTACGTGTACGTGTACGTGTACGTGTACGTGGGCCGAAGGGGGGGAATATATAATAGGCTATGTCCTGAACCATTGACTTTATAACAACTTATGAATATCCCGTGTGGGTGAAGTTCTGCTGTACTGCTACTTTGTATGTCTATTGATCATTGATTTTCCCTGCATCCTTACCATTATGGTAGTGATTTAAGGTACACCGTAGGCTCGTAGGGAGTATATGCTCCTGACCCCAGGCCTCTACGGCCGTAGCTGAGTCCAAGCATACCCCGAAAAAAATCCTACCTGAGGTATGACAGTTCAGTTATGCCGCGGCATGGGCTGATTAGTCACTAATCCATCGTGATGTCTTATTTAAGGGGAACGTGTGGGCGATTATTAGGTTCTATGGCCCTGAAGCAAGAACCAGATGCCGTTTACGTTGGAGCTAGCTAGAAACCCCCAAGTTAAATGGGCCGGGCCCGAGAAGAGGAGTCCGTATTGGGCGGGTTGCTGGTTTCACGGAGGTAGGTAGATAAAGAGATCAAGGTTACATGAGGGATAGTCGTGTTGATATGGATTAACGTAATAGGATGGTGTATGTACGATTATTAAATGTATGTACGTATGTACTATTAATAATATGAAGTATTACAAGAATATTCATGGGTGTAATAAGATAATGTTAGTTATACATAGTATGCATGCGCAAGGGGGGTCCAAGGGGTAGTTTAATTTAGAATGTCAGCTTTGGGTGCTGATGGTGGGGGAGCTATCCCTCCTCCTTGAGGTCCATGGGGATGGTAAATCCCTTTTCTGGCTTACAAGACCAGTGTAATCATTATACTACATAGACTCTTCATTTTAATAGTTTGTTCTCGGCTAAGGCAGTAAGTGGTATGAGAATTAGGATGGTGGAGAAGTAGAGTACTGAGGCGGTCTGTCCGATGACGATAAATGGGTGCTCTACTGGTTGGCCTCCGATTCATGTAAGGGTTATAAGGTTTGCGACTAGTAATCAGAATAGGCATTGGCTGAGGGGACGGAATGTTATACTTCGTTGTTTAGAGGTGTGTAATAGCGGGATGATTGCCAGGATTAGGATAGATAGGATTAGGGCTAGTACGCCTCCTAGTTTATTAGGAATGGAGCGTAGGATGGCATAAGCGAATAGGAAATATCACTCTGGTTTGATGTGTGGTGGGGTGTTTAGTGGGTTTGCTGGTGTGTAGTTGTCTGGGTCTCCTAGGAGGTCGGGTGAAAATAGTACTAGGGTTGATAGTGCTGTTAGTAGGAATAATAGGCCTAAAATATCCTTGATTGTGTAGTAGGGGTGGAATGGGATTATGTCTGGGTCTGATGGGATGCCTGTTGGATTATTGGATCCTGTTTCGTGCAGGAATAGTAGGTGAACTATCACTAGGGCCGAGATGATAAATGGTAGGAGGAAGTGAAAAGCGAAGAATCGGGTCAAGGTTGCTTTGTCTACTGAGAATCCGCCTCAGATTCATTGTACTAGTTCGGTTCCGATATAGGGTACAGCAGATAGTAGGTTTGTGATAACTGTTGCCCCTCAGAATGATATTTGGCCTCATGGTAGGACGTACCCTATGAATGCTGTGGCTATAGTGGCGAATAGGAGGAGGATGCCGATGTTTCATGTTTCTGAGTAGGTGTAGGAGCCGTAGTATAGTCCTCGTCCTACGTGCATATATAGGCAGATGAAGAATATGGAGGCTCCATTGGCGTGTGCATATCGGATTATTCAGCCATAGTTGACGTCTCGGCAGATATGTGTTACGGAATTGAATGCTGTAGCTGTATCGGATGTATAGTGTATAGCTAAAAATAAGCCTGTTAAAATCTGTACAGCTAAACAAACTCCTAAGAGAGAGCCGAAATTCCATCATGATGATAGGCTTGCAGGGGCTGGTAGGTCTACAAAAGAGGCGTTAATAATTTTGAATAGGGGGTGGACTTTTCGGAGGTTGGTCATTATTGTTCTTATAGTTGAAATACAACGATGATTTTTCATGTCATTAGTCATGGGTAAATCCATGTAGGAATAATGATGACATATATTATATTCATTTTAAGTATTATGTTTGTTATTAGTTTTGTAGGGGTTTCTTCTAAACCTTCTCCTATTTATGGAGGGGTGGGTTTAATTGTGGGAGGGAGTGTTGGTTGTGGTATTATTATGGGCTTTGGTGGTCCGTTCTTGGGTTTAATAGTGTTTTTGGTTTATTTAGGGGGGATGTTGGTTGTTTTTGGATATACTACTGCTATAGCTATTGAGCAGTATCCTGAGGTGTTGATTTCTAATAAGACTGTGCTGGGGGCTTTTGTTGTTGGAGTGCTTATGGAGTCCATGTTAGTTTTTAATGTTGTTAAGAATATGGAGTTGGAGTTGGTTGTTAAGTTTGATGGTTTGGGAGATTGGGTTGTGTATGATACAGGTAATACTGGGGTTTTTAATAAGGAGGCTGTGGGAGCTTCTGGTCTGTATAACTATGGTACTTGGCTGGTTGTTGTTACTGGATGAACTCTTTTAGTTGCTGTTGTGGTTATTATAGAGATTACACGTGGTAATTAATTAATATAGCTAGTGTTAGTGTAATTAGGAAAGAGAGGAAATAGAGTTTAATTAGGCCCTTTTGAGTGGAGGTGAGTGTAGAGGTTTTTAGTTGGAATTGAGAGATTGTTTTTGGTAGGGCGGTTTCTAACCAGATGTTATCTGTTAGGTGGGAAGCTAGTTTTTGGCTTATGATTAGTTTTAGTAAAGATGGGTGGCGATGAATGATGGTGGGGAAGTAGCCTAGAAGGTTGGAGAATTTGAATGAGTTTGTGGGGGCCTTGGTTTTTAGATTTAGGGTTATGGAGCTTAGTTCTAGGGCAATGGTGAAGCCTAGTAGCGTTACGAGCATTGCTGTAAGTTTTAGGTATAGGGGTATTGTTAGTTGAGGGACGTTTATGGGGTGGATATTATTGGAGATTAGGAAGCCGGCAAAAATGCTGCCTGTTATGAGGCGTTTGATGGGGTTTAGCAGTAGGGGGTTGTTTTCATTGATAGGTGATGTGGTGGGAAAGCGTGGTTGTTTTAGTAATGCAAAGAAGATAATTCGGGTGCTGTATACGGCAGTTAGGGAGGTGGCGATTAGAGTTATTAATAGGGCTCAGGCGTTGGTATACGACGTATTAGTGGCTTCAATGATTAGGTCTTTTGAGTAGAAGCCTGTTAGGAAAGGCATGCCTGTTAGGGCAAGACTTCCGATGATAAGGGCTGTGGTTGTGATGGGCATGGTTTTGTACAGGCCTCCTATTTTTCGGATATCTTGTTCGTCGTGGAGGCTGTGGATAATTGATCCAGAGCATATGAATAGTATGGCTTTGAAGAATGCGTGGGTGCAGATGTGAAGGAAAGCTAAATGTGGTTGGTTGATGCCGAGGGTTACCATTATTAGGCCTAGTTGGCTTGAGGTGGAGAATGCAATGATTTTTTTAATGTCATTTTGGGTTAGAGCGCATATGGCTGTGAATAGGGTTGTTATAGCTCCTAGGCATAGTGCTGTTGTTTGGATAAGTGGGTTATGCTCTATCATGGGGTGGAATCGAATGAGCAGGAAAATGCCTGCTACAACTATTGTGCTGGAGTGGAGTAGGGCTGAGACGGGTGTTGGGCCTTCTATGGCTGATGGTAGCCATGGGTGTAGTCCGAATTGGGCTGATTTACCTGTGGCTGCTAGAAGTAGGCCGGCTAGGGGGATGTTGGTGTTGTTTGGTTGTAAGATAAAGATTTGTTGGATTTCTCATGTATTTAGGTTAGTTATAAATCACGCTATAGATAGGATGAAGCCGACGTCTCCAATGCGGTTATATAGAATAGCCTGGAGTGCTGCTGTGTTTGCGTCTGCTCGGCCGTACCATCAGCTGATCAATAAGAAAGATATGATTCCTACTCCTTCCCAGCCAATGAACAATTGAAATAAGTTGTTAGCTGTTACTAGGATTATTATTGTGATTAAGAATGTTAGTAAGTATTTGAAGAATCGGTTGATGTTTGGGTCGGTGTGTATATATCACATAGAGAATTCTATGATAGACCATGTTACGAATAGTGCAACTGGCATGAATAGTATTGAGAAGTAGTCTAGTTTGAAGCTCATAGAGATATTTATTGTTTGTATGGTAATTCAGTTTCAGTTGGAGATTATTGTTTCTTGGTTGGAGTAGATGAATAGGGTGGTGGGGATTAGGCTGATAAAGAAAGAATAGGAGATTATGGTTTTCACATGGTTGGGGTAGTTGGGGTAGTTTTGGCTGTTTGTAAGTGTTATTGCGATGGGGGCGAGCAGAGTTATAAGTGACGTGAATATTAGAGTGTGTGATATATTTATTACTTTTATTTGGAGTTGCACCAAGGTTTTTGGCTCCTAAGGCCAACGGATAACTGTTATCCTTTAAAAGTGTGAAAAAGCCACATTTTTAGGTGTGGAGGCATGAGTTAGCAGTTCTTGCATGCTTTTTCGGTAAATAAGAGGGGTTAGTCTCTATTTTCAGATTCACAATCTAATGTTTTATTAAACTATATTTACAGTAAGTAGTGCCTATGATAATTTTGGGGTTTATAATTAGTAGGAGCAGTGGTAATATGTGCATTGCTATTAGAGTATTCTCTCGTGTGTAAGAGGGTTTAATGTTGTTGATGTGGTGTGTGTGTTTACCTCGTTGTGTTGTGATTAGTATGTAGAGGGAGTATAGTGCTGTAATGGTAATATTAAACCCTATTATAATGATTGACAGGTTTGATCATGAGAATGTTGATATAATTACAAATAATTCTCCTATAAGGTTGATGGTGGGGGGAAGGGCTAGGTTTGCTATACTTGCTAATAATCATCAGGTAGATATTAGTGGTAGAATTGTTTGTAACCCTCGGGCCAAGATTATAGTTCGACTGTGGACTCGTTCGTAGTTTGTATTTGCTAGGCAGAATAATATTGAGGATGTTAGGCCGTGGGCGATTATTAGAGTTGTTGCCCCTATGTAGCTTAATGGGGTCTGGATGAGAATGGCTGTGATTACAAGTGCCATGTGGCTTACTGATGAGTAGGCGATAAGGGATTTTAGGTCAGTTTGTCGTATGCAGATAGAGCTAGTTATAATCATTCCTCATAGTGAGAGTATTATGAACGGATAGGATATAGAGGTTGTTAGCGGGTCTAGTAAGACTGTAATGCGTATTATACCGTATCCACCTAGTTTTAACAGAATGGCGGCTAGGACTATTGAGCCGGCAATCGGGGCTTCTACGTGGGCTTTTGGTAATCAAAGGTGTAGGCCATATAGGGGTATTTTTACTATAAAAGCTATTATGCAAGCTAATCATAATATGCTATTGGTTCATGAGTTTGGTAGGGGTTTAGCTAAGATTTCTATTAGCAAGAAGTTTAAAGAGCCCATGGTGTTCTGGAGAAAGGTTAGTGCGATTAGTAGTGGGAGGGATCCTACTAGTGTGTAAAACAGGAAATAATGTCCTGCAGCCAGGCGTTCAGTTTGTGCTCCTCAGCGGGTAATAAGGACAAGGGTTGGTAGGAGGGTGGCTTCAAATAGAATATAGAATAAAATTAGTTCTGACACAGTAAAGGTTATGATAAGAAGTGCTTGTAGGGTTACAAGTATTGTGATATATAGTTTTTTTCGGGCTGGTGTTTCGTTGGATAGATGGGATTGGCTTGCTATGATTATAAGGGGTAATAGTCATATTGTTAGTATTAGGAGGGGTGCGGATAGTGCGTCGGAGAAGAACATTTGGGACAGGTTAATGCTATTGTCTCCAGGTTGGGCTATTAGGGGGAGACATAGGAGGTTAATAATTAGGCTGTGTATTGTTGTGTTGATTCATACTAGCTTATTTTTTGATAATCATGTAAGGGGGATAATTATAATGGTAGGGATAATAATTTTTAGCATTGGAGTAAGTTTAGGCTTTGAACATAGTCTGTACCATAAGTATTTGATACCATTACTAGTAGCGATAGACCTAGGGCTGCTTCGCATGCAGCGAATACTAGGAGGATGATTGGTAGTATGTTGGCTAGTGTTATGTTAATGCTTAGGATGGTAATGGATATTAATACGAATAAGGATAGTATTATACCTTCTAGGCATAGTAGGGAGGACATTATATGTGATCGATATATTAGCAGGCCTGTTAGGGAGATTATGAATGCTACAAATATGTTCATGTACGTTAGTGTCATTTGATAATTATGGAGTTTTGCATAATCTAGTGAGTCGAAATCACTTGTTTTGTTTAAACTAATTATCATTATTCAGATCACTCTAGTCCGTCATTTGATCATTCATAAAGTAGGCTGATAGCTAGCAGGGAGAGTAGTAGTAGGGAGACTGGGAGCATATTGCTTAGGTTGTTTGTCTGATATGCTCATGGGAGGGGGAGTAGAAGCGCAATTTCTAGGTCGAACAGCAGGAAGGTGATGGCGACTAGGAAAAATTTTATAGAGAATGGAAGGCGGGCAGGGCTAGTGGGGTCAAAACCGCACTCATAGGGGCTTAGTTTTTCTGAGTAGGAGTTTGTTTGGGGTAGTCAGAATGCAATGATTACTAGAATGGATGCCAGTAGGGAATGGGTAATAAGTGCTAACAGTATGTTTATTGTTCTCCTTCGGGTTTTACCGAAACTAACTGATTGGAAGTCAGTTGTACTGATTAATACTAAGAGAGCAAGAGCCTCATCAATAGATTGATACGTAGAGGAAGAGTCAGACAACATCTACGAAGTGTCAGTATCAAGCAGCTGCTTCAAATCCGAAGTGGTGGCTAGATGTGAAGTGGAATTTTAGTTGTCGTAGTATGCATACAATAAGGAAGGTGGAGCCGATGATTACGTGTAGTCCGTGGAAGCCTGTGGCTATGAAGAAAGTGGATCCGTAGACTCCGTCTGAGATTGTAAAGGAGGTTTCGTAGTATTCTGATGCCTGTAGTAGTGTGAAATATAATCCCAGGCAGATAGTGATGGCCAGCGATTGTAGCATGCCTTTGCGGTTACCTTCTATTAGGCTGTGATGGGCCCAGGTGATGGAGACGCCTGAGGCGAGTAGTACAGATGTGTTTAGCAGTGGTACGTCTAATGGGTTTAGTGGGGTGATTCCTGTTGGGGGTCAAAGTCCTCCTAGCTCTGGGGTTGGGGCTAGGCTTGAGTGGTAGAAGGCTCAGAAGAAGCCAGAAAAGAAGAAAACTTCTGAGATAATAAAAAGAATTATTCCGTAGCGCAGTCCTTTTTGTACGATGGGTGTATGATGTCCTTGGAAGGTGCTTTCTCGGATGATATCACGTCATCACTGGTATATAGTCAGGGTATTAGTAATAAGGCCAAGGGACAGTAGGAATAGGGAATTAAAGTGAAATCATATGACCAAGCCCGAGGTCAATAATAGAGCAGATAGTGCGCCTGTTAGTGGTCATGGGCTTGGGTTGACTATGTGATAGGCGTGGGTTTGGTGGGTCATTAGGCATTGTCGTGTAGATATAGGCTTACCAGAAGAGTAAATACGTAGGCTTGGATAAGGGCTACGGCGAACTCTAAAATGGTTAGTAGTAGTAAGATAATAAATGTAATGAGAGCAATGGTTGTGTTAATGTTTATTAGGGCTAAGGTGGCTCCTCCAATAAGGTGGATTAGTAAGTGTCCTGCGGTGATATTGGCGGTTAGTCGTACCGCTAATGCTATTGGTTGAATAAACAGGCTGATTGTTTCGATAATAATTAGCATGGGGATTAGAGGCAGTGGGGTGCCTTGGGGTAGGAAGTGGGCTAGTGAGGCTTTAGTTTTGTGTCGGAAGCCTAGAATTACGGTGCCTGCTCATAAGGGGATAGCTATTCCTAGATTTATTGATAGTTGAGTGGTAGGGGTAAAGGAGTGTGGCAGGAGGCCTAGGAGGTTGGTTGTTCCAATAAATATAATTAAAGATATTAGTATTAGGGCTCAGGTTTGTCCTTTGTTATTATGAATTGAGAGTATTTGTTTAGATGTTAGTCGAAGCAGTCATTGTTGGATTGTCAGTAGGCGGTTGCAGATTAGTTGGTTTGTTGATGGGAACATAATGGTTGGAAATATAATTACTAGGATAACAATAGGTAGGCCTATTATTGTAGGGGTAATGAAAGAGGAGAATAAATTTTCGTTCATTTAGTTTCTCAGGGCACAAGGGATTTGGTGGTTTTGGTGGTTATTGGTTGGGGGGAGTGGTAGAACAGGTAGGTAGAGATTTTCAGTTGTATGATAATGAATAGGGTTAGTAGAGTAGATACGATTGTAATAGTTCAGGTTGATGTATCTAGTTGTGGCATATCATTAAGGGGAGTTTAGTTTCCCTATCTTTAACTTAAAAGGTTAACGCTACTAGCTTCTTAATGATGTTAGTATTGAGGCTGATCATTTTTCAAAGTGGTTTAGTGGTACTATTTCAAGGACGATTGGTATAAAACTATGATTGGATCCACAGATTTCAGAGCACTGGCCATAGTATAATCCTGGGCGGGTGGATAGGAGGGTTGTTTGGTTTAGGCGACCTGGGATTGCATCTGTTTTCAGACCTAATGAGGGGATAGCTCAGGAGTGAAGGACGTCTTCGGACGATACTAGTATTCGAATGGTTATTTCTATTGGGAGCACTAGTCGGTTGTCTACTTCTAGTAGGCGAAGTTCTCCAGGCTTTAGATCTGTGGTGGGGAGTATGTAGGAGTCGAAGGCCAAATCTTCATAATCTGTATACTCGTAGCTTCAATATCATTGGTGGCCCATGGTTTTTACAGTTATTAGAGGGTTGTTAATTTCGTCTATTATATATAGGATTCGTAGAGAGGGGAGTGCGATTGTAATTAGAATTAGGGCGGGTAGAATAGTTCAGATTGTTTCTACTTCTTGGGCGTCTATTGTACTTGTGTGCGTTAGGTTGGTTGTTAGTATTAGTGAGATGATATACAGTACTAGCGAGCTAATTAGGAACACAATTATTAGTGTGTGGTCATGAAAATGTAGTAGTTCTTCTATAATAGGGGAGGTAGCGTCTTGAAGTCCTAGTTGAGATGGATAGGCCATGGAGACATACAAGGGTTTCACTTGTAACTTAACTTTGACAAAGTTATGTAAATTTTACTAATATCTCGCTAGTAGAGAAAGACATAGTGGTTATGATGTTGGCTTGAAACCAATCTTAGGGGGTTCGATTCCTTCCTTTCTTACTTTGGGACCACGTATGTTGGTTCTTCAAATGTGTGATATGGAGGAGGGCATCCGTGGAGTCATTCTAGGTTAGTACTTGTTAGTTCGACTACTATTACCTCTCGTTTGGCTGCGAATGCTTCTCAGATTATAAAGATTAATAATACTACGGCTGTTAGTGAGATGAAAGAGCCTATAGACGATACTGTATTTCAGGTGGTGTAAGCGTCTGGGTAGTCGGAGTAGCGTCGTGGTATGCCAGATAGGCCTAGGAAATGTTGAGGGAAGAAGGTTATATTAACACCTACAAACATAACTAGGAACTGGATTTTGGCTCATGTATTATTTAGCGTATACCCAGAGAAAAGTGGGAATCAATGAACAAATCCCCCTAGGATAGCGAAAACAGCTCCTATTGATAAGACATAGTGGAAATGGGCTACTACATAATATGTATCGTGCAGTACGATATCTAAAGAGGAATTAGCTAGTACGATTCCGGTTAGACCCCCTACTGTGAATAGGAAGATAAAGCCTAGTGCTCACAGTATAGCTGGAGATCATTTGATATTGCCTCCGTGCAAGGTGGCTAGTCAGCTAAATACTTTTACACCTGTTGGAATTGCGATAATTATAGTTGCAGATGTGAAGTAAGCTCGTGTATCTACATCTATCCCTACGGTAAATATATGGTGGGCTCATACGATAAAACCTAAGAATCCAATGGATATCATGGCTCAGACTATCCCTATGTATCCGAAAGGCTCTTTTTTGCCCGAGTAATATGTGACGATGTGAGAGATTATTCCGAAGCCAGGGAGGATTAGGATGTATACTTCTGGGTGACCGAAGAATCAGAACAAGTGCTGATATAAAATTGGGTCTCCTCCTCCAGCCGGGTCGAAAAAGGTGGTGTTTAAGTTTCGGTCTGTTAATAGTATGGTAATGCCAGCAGCTAGTACTGGTAGTGATAATAGTAGTAAAACGGCTGTGATTACAACTGATCAGACAAACAAGGGGGTTTGGTATTGGTTTAGAGCGGGGGGTTTTATGTTAATAATGGTGGTAATAAAGTTGATAGCCCCTAAGATCGATGAAACTCCTGCCAAATGTAAAGAAAAGATGGCTAGGTCTACAGAAGCTCCTGCGTGGGCGAGGTTGCCTGCTAAAGGGGGGTAGACGGTCCAACCAGTCCCCACGCCGGCTTCTACCATAGAGGAGGCTAGTAGCAGTAGGAAGGAGGGGGGTAGTAGTCAAAAACTTATATTGTTTATTCGTGGGAAAGCTATGTCAGGGGCTCCAATTATAAGGGGAATGAGTCAGTTACCAAAGCCACCAATTATAATAGGCATAACTATGAAGAAGATTATTACGAAAGCGTGAGCGGTTACGACAACATTGTAAATTTGATCGTCGCCTATAAGGGCTCCTGGTTGGCCTAGCTCAGCACGGATAATTAGGCTCAGAGCGGTGCCAATTATTCCCGCCCAAGCGCCGAAGATTATGTAAAGAGTGCCAATGTCTTTATGGTTTGTTGAAAATAATCAACGTGTTGTGAACATAGGTAAAATGGCCGAGTAGGCATTAGGCTGTAAATCTAAGCACAGAGGTGAAGTCCTCTTTTTACCAAGCCCTGTGGTGTATTGCACGTTGAATTGCAAATTCAAAGAAGCAGCTTCAATCCTGCCGGGGCTTCTCCCGCCTTTTTTTCCTAACGGCGGGAGAAGTAGATTGAAGCCAGTTGATTAGGGTTTTTAGCTGTTAACTAAAGTTTCGTGGGTTTGAAGCCCATCAATCTAGTAAGGTCTTAGCTTAATTAAAGTAGTTGATTTGCATTCAATTGATGTAGGGTGTGGTCCTGCAGTCCTTATATCAGGAGTTAAGTTGTATGAACTTGCTTAGGGCTTTGAAGGCCCTTGGTCTAGGCTAACCTAAACTCCTAGTTCAGTGCTATGATGATGGGGGTTAGTGGAAGTGCCATAGTTGAGATAATAATTAGAGGGGGTAGGAGTGGGGTCTGTTTTATGGTTTTTAGGTGTCATTTTATTTTTATATTGTTTGTAGTAGGAAATATTGTTAGTGCTGTGGCATATGCTAGGCGTATGTAGAAGTATAGGTTGAGTAAGGCGGCTATGGCTATAAGTAGAGGTATGATGATTGCATTGTTTTTTGTTATTTCTTGGATGATTATTCATTTTGGTATGAAGCCGGTGAGTGGGGGGAGGCCTCCTAGTGAGAGTAGGGTTAATAGCATAGTAATAGTGAGTAGTGGTGTGTTATTTCATGTGTGGGCTAGAGATAGGGTTGTGGTTGTAGAGTTGTTGATGAGTATGAGGAATATTGTTGTTGTTAATAGGATGTAGACTACTAGATTTAAAATTGTTATAGTAGGGTTGTAGATAATGATAGCAGTTATTCATCCTATATGGGCGATAGAAGAATATGCTATTATTTTGCGTAACTGGGTTTGGTTGAGGCCGCCTCATCCTCCTAATAGAATGGAGAGTATGGATATTGTTAGTAGCAGGTCTGAGTTGATATTGGGTGCTACATTATATAATACAGATAATGGGGCTAGCTTTTGTCATGTTAGTAAGATTAGTCCTGATGATAGAGGGATTCCTTGGGTAACTTCTGGGACTCAGTAGTGGAATGGGGAGAGGCCTAATTTTATAGCCAGTGCCAGGGTTATGATAGATGAGGCTAGGTTATCTAATGGCTTGGTGGTTGTTCATTGTCCTGAGTGCATTAGGTTAATAATTACGGCCAGGAGTAGTAGTGCTGATGCGGTTGCTTGGGTGAAAAAGTATTTAGCAGAGGCTTCTGTTGATCGTGGATTGTGATTTTTTATTAGGACGGGGATAATTGCTAGTATATTTATTTCAAAACCTAGTCAAACTATAAGTCAGTGGGAGCTTATTATAACGATGATAGTTCCTAAGATAATGGTGGATGCAATGATGGATATGATGATGGGGTTTATTAGTACGGGAAGGATATAAACCAACATTTTCGGGGTATGGGCCCGATAGCTTATTTAGCTGACCTTACTTAGGATTTGGTGTAAAATGGTAGCACGAAGATTTTTGGATTCTTAAGATTAGGTTCGATTCCTATAGTTCTAGAAATAAGAGGTCTTTATCCTCTATGGTTTACTCTATCAAAGTAACTCTTTTATCAGACATATTTCTTATGTCATAGGGGGAATGCCTGCTATAGTGATTGGTATAGTGATGTGTCATATGCAGAGTGCTAGTGTTAGGGGGAGGAAGTTTTTTCATAGTAGGTGTATAAGCTGGTCGTATCGAAATCGGGGATATGAGGCTCGAACCCATAGGAAGGTTATGGTGAGTACAAGGGTCTTGGTTATGAAACTGATGGTGTTTAGTTCTGGGGTGGTGGGAAAGTTTCAGGCCCCTAGAAATAGAATTGTAGTCAGGGCATTTATTATGATAATATTGGCGTATTCTGCTAGGAAGAATAGTGCGAATGGGCCCCCTGCGTATTCTACGTTGAACCCTGAGACTAATTCTGATTCTCCTTCTGTTAAGTCGAAAGGGGCTCGGTTGGTTTCGGCTAGAGTGGAGATGAATCATATTATTGCTAGTGGTCATGATGGTAGGATTAGTCATGTATATTGTTGGGTTGTAATTAGGGTTGATAGGGTGTATGAGCCGTTTATTAATAATACAGATAGAAGGATGATTGCTAGTGTAACCTCGTAGGAGATTGTTTGTGCTACGGCTCGAAGGGCTCCGATTAGAGCGTAGTTTGAGTTTGAGGCCCACCCTGATCATAAAATGGAATATACTGCTAGGCTGGATATAGAGAGTATAAATAGAATACCTAGGTTTATGTTGATTAATGGTTGGGGTATGGGTAGGGGGGTTCATATGGTTAGTGCTAGTATTAGAGCTAGAATTGGGGCTATGATGAATATAGTGATGGATGATGTTGTTGGTCGTAGTGGTTCTTTAGTGAATAATTTGACTGCGTCAGCGATTGGTTGTAGCAAGCCTCATGGTCCTACGATATTAGGGCCCTTACGTAGTTGTATATAACCTAGTACTTTGCGTTCGGTTAAGGTTAGGAAAGCTACGGCTACTAGTACTGGGACAATTATTAGTAGTAGGTTTAGGAGGAACATGTTGTTAGAGAGAGGAGTTGAACCTCTGGCTGTAAAGGTTTAAGTTTTATGCAATTACCGGGCTCTGCCACTCTAACAAACCCTGGTTTAGGGTGGGTTGATTTTATGCTTCAGATTTATACTATATCATCTGTTAGTCTTGAGGGCGCTTTTGGGAAGTTGGCCCCGTCTCTCTTGTCCTTTCGTACTGGGAGGGACAAATAATAGATAGAAACCGACCTGGATTGCTCCGGTCTGAACTCAGATCACGTAGGACTTTAATCGTTGAACAAACGAACCGTTAATAGCTGCTGCACCATTAGGATGTCCTGATCCAACATCGAGGTCGTAAACCCTATTGTCGATAGGGGCTCTTAAATAGGATTGCGCTGTTATCCCTAGGGTAACTTATTTCGTTGATCAAATTTGGTTTGGATCAATAAGTGACTTTGTATCTTTGACTTGTTTGTCTAGGTTTAAAAATCACTCGGAGGTTGAGTTATACTCCGAGGTCACCCCAACCTAAATTACTGCTCTAGTAAGAGCGTTTTATTCCTTTTGGGCGTTTATTAGTGTCTGATAGAGCATGTAATTAAAGCTCCATAGGGTCTTCTCGTCTTATTTAGTTATTCCCGCCTCTTCACGGGAAGGTCAATTTCACTGATTTAGAGTAAGAGACAGTAGAATTCTCGTGTGGCCCTTCATTCAAGTCCCTATTTAAAGAACAAGTGATTATGCTACCTTTGCACGGTCAGGATACCGCGGCCGTTTAACTATTGTCACTGGGCAGGCAGTGCCTCTAATACTGGTTATGCTAGAGGTGATGTTTTTGGTAAACAGGCGGAATTCGTGTTTGCCTAGTTCCTTTTACTCTTTTTAATCTTTCCATGGTGCACTCCTGTGTTGGGCTAACAAGTTGTTGGGCAAGTGTCTTGTTGTTTGGTTGGGTTTGCTTTTTGTTAACTATCAGTGATTATTCGGTCTGCTATACACGTGTGCTTGGAGAAAATTATTCTTGTTACTCATATTAACAGTGTTTCTTCCATGTAATAATAGAATAATCCAGTTGTGTTTTAGGAGTTGGCTTAGTAATTATGGTATTGATGTAGTGTTTTATGTTGAGCTTGAACGCTTTCTTAATTGGTGGCTGCTTTTAGGCCAACTTTAATAGTTTACATGCTTACTCTCTAGTTAAGGTTGTAGTCTCTGTCTAAAGAGCTGTACCTCTTTAGACTATAATTTAAATTTACATTGTAATTATTAGGTTTTTGGGCAAATTTAAATTTGAACTAATATTCTTTTCCTGGATAACCAGCTATCACCAGGCTCGATTGGCTTGTCACCTCTATCTGCGAATCTTCTCACTATTTTGCCACATAGATGAGTTTACTCTGCAAAGTTGTTCGTAAATAGCTCGTCTGGTTTCGGGGGGACTAACTTGAGTTCTCTTTGCTAGGGCAGTCTAGTTAATTCATTATGCAAAAGGTAGAAGGGGTAAGCTTTGCTGTTTATTGCTTTGGTTGAATTCTTTCATGGTTCCCTTACGGTACTCTTTCTATAGCTTCTATTATAATTTCTATCTCCTATACTTTTATGTCTGTTTAAATGTTTTGTTTTATCAGGCAGTGTTAGTTGTGCTTTGTTTTTTTTGAGCTAGGTACGGCTCAAAGCGGTCATATGTATGAAATCTTCTAGGTGTAAGCTAGATGCTTTGTGTTTAAGCTACGCTTTGGATTATCCAAGCGCACTTTCCAGTACGCTTACCTTGTTACGACTTATCTCCTCTAGTACATGTGATGGTGTGCTAGTCTTGGCTTGTTAACTATCGTGGGTAATCGAGGAGGGTGACGGGCGGTGTGTGCGTGCTTTATGGCCCCTTTCAACTAAGCACTCTACTCTTAGTTTACTGCTAAATCCACCTTTAGTGCTTGATTTCACAAGGGCTTTCGTTTTTTTTTTAAAAAAAAATGGTAACCTGTTAGTCAGGGAATGTAGCCCATTGCTTTCCAACCCATGAGCTACACCTTGACCTAACGTTTTTATGTAGTATGCTTGAGCTTACTGTTCTTCCTTTTTAGGGTTTGCTGAGGATGGCGGTATATAGGCGGAATTGGCCAGGGTTGGTGAGGTTTATCGGGGTTTATCGATTATAGAACAGGCTCCTCTAGAGGGATGTAAAGCACCGCCAAGTCCTTTGAGTTTCAGGCTTTGGCTAGTAGTACTCTGGCGAGTAGTTTTGTTAGTTTTAACTTCTTGGGTTTAAGGCTAAGCATAGTGGGGTATCTAATCCCAGTTTGGATCTTAGCTGTCGTGGGATCATAATATTTAAAGCTACTTTCGTCAAGGGTCTTATTATAACTAAGACTTTTTACGGATTAGTTAGAACTCGGCTTTATTATCAGGATTATATATTAAACACGCTTTACGCCGTAGTTTTATTAGTTCGGGTTAATCGTATGGCCGCGGTGGCTGGCACGAAATTTACCAACCCTAAATAGCATAATTTGGTCAAACTTTCGTTTATGGCCTAATTTTTATCACTGCTGTCTCCCGTGGGGGTGTGGCTGAGCAAGGTGTTGTGAGCTGCTGTGGCGTGCTTGATACCTGCTCCTTTTTATCGTATTGCGACTTGGAGGGCATTTTCACTGGGGTGCGGATACTTGCATGTGTAATTTTGCTAGAAACTAATAAAAAGGCTGGGACCAAACCTATTTGTTTATGGAGTTTATCAACTCATCTAAGCATTTTCAGTGCTTCGCTTTGTTTTGTTTAAGCTACATTAACATGAAAAATGAAAAATTTGCTAAGGATCTAGAGGATTATCTGTCTAAGGAAAATTAATTCCTTAAAGTAGTAGCGGTCGGTTATTATTTTAATCAATACACCGATCATGAGGTTATTTTGGTTTTAATATCGTTAGTCTTTAAAATTGCCTTAATGTCTGCCCTGTTTTTGGGGTTTGGCAGGATACACAGATGTTAGGTAATGGATTAACGGGGGTAAGGGGGTTTGTCGACCTTAAAAAGCTATATACTTAACACGCGCGTACGTGTGCGTGTGCGTGTGCGTGTGCGTGTGCGTGTGCGTGTACGTGTACGTGTACGTGTACGTGTACGTGTACGTGTACGTGTACGTGTACGTGTACGTGTACGTGTACGTGTACGTGTACGTGTACGTGTACGTGTACGTGTACGTGTACGTGTACGTGTACGTGTACGTGTACGTGTACGTGTACGTGTACGTGTACGTGTACGTGTACGTGTACGTGTACGTGTACGTGTACGTGTACGTGTACGTGTACGTGTACGTGTACGTGTACGTGTACGTGTACGTGTACGTGGGCCGAAGGGGGGGAATATATAATAGGCTATGTCCTGAACCATTGACTTTATAACAACTTATGAATATCCCGTGTGGGTGAAGTTCTGCTGTACTGCTACTTTGTATGTCTATTGATCATTGATTTTCCCTGCATCCTTACCATTATGGTAGTGATTTAAGGTACACCGTAGGCTCGTAGGGAGTATATGCTCCTGACCCCAGGCCTCTACGGCCGTAGCTGAGTCCAAGCATACCCCGAAAAAAATCCTACCTGAGGTATGACAGTTCAGTTATGCCGCGGCATGGGCTGATTAGTCACTAATCCATCGTGATGTCTTATTTAAGGGGAACGTGTGGGCGATTATTAGGTTCTATGGCCCTGAAGCAAGAACCAGATGCCGTTTACGTTGGAGCTAGCTAGAAACCCCCAAGTTAAATGGGCCGGGCCCGAGAAGAGGAGTCCGTATTGGGCGGGTTGCTGGTTTCACGGAGGTAGGTAGATAAAGAGATCAAGGTTACATGAGGGATAGTCGTGTTGATATGGATTAACGTAATAGGATGGTGTATGTACGATTATTAAATGTATGTACGTATGTACTATTAATAATATGAAGTATTACAAGAATATTCATGGGTGTAATAAGATAATGTTAGTTATACATAGTATGCATGCGCAAGGGGGGTCCAAGGGGTAGTTTAATTTAGAATGTCAGCTTTGGGTGCTGATGGTGGGGGAGCTATCCCTCCTCCTTGAGGTCCATGGGGATGGTAAATCCCTTTTCTGGCTTACAAGACCAGTGTAATCATTATACTACATAGACTCTTCATTTTAATAGTTTGTTCTCGGCTAAGGCAGTAAGTGGTATGAGAATTAGGATGGTGGAGAAGTAGAGTACTGAGGCGGTCTGTCCGATGACGATAAATGGGTGCTCTACTGGTTGGCCTCCGATTCATGTAAGGGTTATAAGGTTTGCGACTAGTAATCAGAATAGGCATTGGCTGAGGGGACGGAATGTTATACTTCGTTGTTTAGAGGTGTGTAATAGCGGGATGATTGCCAGGATTAGGATAGATAGGATTAGGGCTAGTACGCCTCCTAGTTTATTAGGAATGGAGCGTAGGATGGCATAAGCGAATAGGAAATATCACTCTGGTTTGATGTGTGGTGGGGTGTTTAGTGGGTTTGCTGGTGTGTAGTTGTCTGGGTCTCCTAGGAGGTCGGGTGAAAATAGTACTAGGGTTGATAGTGCTGTTAGTAGGAATAATAGGCCTAAAATATCCTTGATTGTGTAGTAGGGGTGGAATGGGATTATGTCTGGGTCTGATGGGATGCCTGTTGGATTATTGGATCCTGTTTCGTGCAGGAATAGTAGGTGAACTATCACTAGGGCCGAGATGATAAATGGTAGGAGGAAGTGAAAAGCGAAGAATCGGGTCAAGGTTGCTTTGTCTACTGAGAATCCGCCTCAGATTCATTGTACTAGTTCGGTTCCGATATAGGGTACAGCAGATAGTAGGTTTGTGATAACTGTTGCCCCTCAGAATGATATTTGGCCTCATGGTAGGACGTACCCTATGAATGCTGTGGCTATAGTGGCGAATAGGAGGAGGATGCCGATGTTTCATGTTTCTGAGTAGGTGTAGGAGCCGTAGTATAGTCCTCGTCCTACGTGCATATATAGGCAGATGAAGAATATGGAGGCTCCATTGGCGTGTGCATATCGGATTATTCAGCCATAGTTGACGTCTCGGCAGATATGTGTTACGGAATTGAATGCTGTAGCTGTATCGGATGTATAGTGTATAGCTAAAAATAAGCCTGTTAAAATCTGTACAGCTAAACAAACTCCTAAGAGAGAGCCGAAATTCCATCATGATGATAGGCTTGCAGGGGCTGGTAGGTCTACAAAAGAGGCGTTAATAATTTTGAATAGGGGGTGGACTTTTCGGAGGTTGGTCATTATTGTTCTTATAGTTGAAATACAACGATGATTTTTCATGTCATTAGTCATGGGTAAATCCATGTAGGAATAATGATGACATATATTATATTCATTTTAAGTATTATGTTTGTTATTAGTTTTGTAGGGGTTTCTTCTAAACCTTCTCCTATTTATGGAGGGGTGGGTTTAATTGTGGGAGGGAGTGTTGGTTGTGGTATTATTATGGGCTTTGGTGGTCCGTTCTTGGGTTTAATAGTGTTTTTGGTTTATTTAGGGGGGATGTTGGTTGTTTTTGGATATACTACTGCTATAGCTATTGAGCAGTATCCTGAGGTGTTGATTTCTAATAAGACTGTGCTGGGGGCTTTTGTTGTTGGAGTGCTTATGGAGTCCATGTTAGTTTTTAATGTTGTTAAGAATATGGAGTTGGAGTTGGTTGTTAAGTTTGATGGTTTGGGAGATTGGGTTGTGTATGATACAGGTAATACTGGGGTTTTTAATAAGGAGGCTGTGGGAGCTTCTGGTCTGTATAACTATGGTACTTGGCTGGTTGTTGTTACTGGATGAACTCTTTTAGTTGCTGTTGTGGTTATTATAGAGATTACACGTGGTAATTAATTAATATAGCTAGTGTTAGTGTAATTAGGAAAGAGAGGAAATAGAGTTTAATTAGGCCCTTTTGAGTGGAGGTGAGTGTAGAGGTTTTTAGTTGGAATTGAGAGATTGTTTTTGGTAGGGCGGTTTCTAACCAGATGTTATCTGTTAGGTGGGAAGCTAGTTTTTGGCTTATGATTAGTTTTAGTAAAGATGGGTGGCGATGAATGATGGTGGGGAAGTAGCCTAGAAGGTTGGAGAATTTGAATGAGTTTGTGGGGGCCTTGGTTTTTAGATTTAGGGTTATGGAGCTTAGTTCTAGGGCAATGGTGAAGCCTAGTAGCGTTACGAGCATTGCTGTAAGTTTTAGGTATAGGGGTATTGTTAGTTGAGGGACGTTTATGGGGTGGATATTATTGGAGATTAGGAAGCCGGCAAAAATGCTGCCTGTTATGAGGCGTTTGATGGGGTTTAGCAGTAGGGGGTTGTTTTCATTGATAGGTGATGTGGTGGGAAAGCGTGGTTGTTTTAGTAATGCAAAGAAGATAATTCGGGTGCTGTATACGGCAGTTAGGGAGGTGGCGATTAGAGTTATTAATAGGGCTCAGGCGTTGGTATACGACGTATTAGTGGCTTCAATGATTAGGTCTTTTGAGTAGAAGCCTGTTAGGAAAGGCATGCCTGTTAGGGCAAGACTTCCGATGATAAGGGCTGTGGTTGTGATGGGCATGGTTTTGTACAGGCCTCCTATTTTTCGGATATCTTGTTCGTCGTGGAGGCTGTGGATAATTGATCCAGAGCATATGAATAGTATGGCTTTGAAGAATGCGTGGGTGCAGATGTGAAGGAAAGCTAAATGTGGTTGGTTGATGCCGAGGGTTACCATTATTAGGCCTAGTTGGCTTGAGGTGGAGAATGCAATGATTTTTTTAATGTCATTTTGGGTTAGAGCGCATATGGCTGTGAATAGGGTTGTTATAGCTCCTAGGCATAGTGCTGTTGTTTGGATAAGTGGGTTATGCTCTATCATGGGGTGGAATCGAATGAGCAGGAAAATGCCTGCTACAACTATTGTGCTGGAGTGGAGTAGGGCTGAGACGGGTGTTGGGCCTTCTATGGCTGATGGTAGCCATGGGTGTAGTCCGAATTGGGCTGATTTACCTGTGGCTGCTAGAAGTAGGCCGGCTAGGGGGATGTTGGTGTTGTTTGGTTGTAAGATAAAGATTTGTTGGATTTCTCATGTATTTAGGTTAGTTATAAATCACGCTATAGATAGGATGAAGCCGACGTCTCCAATGCGGTTATATAGAATAGCCTGGAGTGCTGCTGTGTTTGCGTCTGCTCGGCCGTACCATCAGCTGATCAATAAGAAAGATATGATTCCTACTCCTTCCCAGCCAATGAACAATTGAAATAAGTTGTTAGCTGTTACTAGGATTATTATTGTGATTAAGAATGTTAGTAAGTATTTGAAGAATCGGTTGATGTTTGGGTCGGTGTGTATATATCACATAGAGAATTCTATGATAGACCATGTTACGAATAGTGCAACTGGCATGAATAGTATTGAGAAGTAGTCTAGTTTGAAGCTCATAGAGATATTTATTGTTTGTATGGTAATTCAGTTTCAGTTGGAGATTATTGTTTCTTGGTTGGAGTAGATGAATAGGGTGGTGGGGATTAGGCTGATAAAGAAAGAATAGGAGATTATGGTTTTCACATGGTTGGGGTAGTTGGGGTAGTTTTGGCTGTTTGTAAGTGTTATTGCGATGGGGGCGAGCAGAGTTATAAGTGACGTGAATATTAGAGTGTGTGATATATTTATTACTTTTATTTGGAGTTGCACCAAGGTTTTTGGCTCCTAAGGCCAACGGATAACTGTTATCCTTTAAAAGTGTGAAAAAGCCACATTTTTAGGTGTGGAGGCATGAGTTAGCAGTTCTTGCATGCTTTTTCGGTAAATAAGAGGGGTTAGTCTCTATTTTCAGATTCACAATCTAATGTTTTATTAAACTATATTTACAGTAAGTAGTGCCTATGATAATTTTGGGGTTTATAATTAGTAGGAGCAGTGGTAATATGTGCATTGCTATTAGAGTATTCTCTCGTGTGTAAGAGGGTTTAATGTTGTTGATGTGGTGTGTGTGTTTACCTCGTTGTGTTGTGATTAGTATGTAGAGGGAGTATAGTGCTGTAATGGTAATATTAAACCCTATTATAATGATTGACAGGTTTGATCATGAGAATGTTGATATAATTACAAATAATTCTCCTATAAGGTTGATGGTGGGGGGAAGGGCTAGGTTTGCTATACTTGCTAATAATCATCAGGTAGATATTAGTGGTAGAATTGTTTGTAACCCTCGGGCCAAGATTATAGTTCGACTGTGGACTCGTTCGTAGTTTGTATTTGCTAGGCAGAATAATATTGAGGATGTTAGGCCGTGGGCGATTATTAGAGTTGTTGCCCCTATGTAGCTTAATGGGGTCTGGATGAGAATGGCTGTGATTACAAGTGCCATGTGGCTTACTGATGAGTAGGCGATAAGGGATTTTAGGTCAGTTTGTCGTATGCAGATAGAGCTAGTTATAATCATTCCTCATAGTGAGAGTATTATGAACGGATAGGATATAGAGGTTGTTAGCGGGTCTAGTAAGACTGTAATGCGTATTATACCGTATCCACCTAGTTTTAACAGAATGGCGGCTAGGACTATTGAGCCGGCAATCGGGGCTTCTACGTGGGCTTTTGGTAATCAAAGGTGTAGGCCATATAGGGGTATTTTTACTATAAAAGCTATTATGCAAGCTAATCATAATATGCTATTGGTTCATGAGTTTGGTAGGGGTTTAGCTAAGATTTCTATTAGCAAGAAGTTTAAAGAGCCCATGGTGTTCTGGAGAAAGGTTAGTGCGATTAGTAGTGGGAGGGATCCTACTAGTGTGTAAAACAGGAAATAATGTCCTGCAGCCAGGCGTTCAGTTTGTGCTCCTCAGCGGGTAATAAGGACAAGGGTTGGTAGGAGGGTGGCTTCAAATAGAATATAGAATAAAATTAGTTCTGACACAGTAAAGGTTATGATAAGAAGTGCTTGTAGGGTTACAAGTATTGTGATATATAGTTTTTTTCGGGCTGGTGTTTCGTTGGATAGATGGGATTGGCTTGCTATGATTATAAGGGGTAATAGTCATATTGTTAGTATTAGGAGGGGTGCGGATAGTGCGTCGGAGAAGAACATTTGGGACAGGTTAATGCTATTGTCTCCAGGTTGGGCTATTAGGGGGAGACATAGGAGGTTAATAATTAGGCTGTGTATTGTTGTGTTGATTCATACTAGCTTATTTTTTGATAATCATGTAAGGGGGATAATTATAATGGTAGGGATAATAATTTTTAGCATTGGAGTAAGTTTAGGCTTTGAACATAGTCTGTACCATAAGTATTTGATACCATTACTAGTAGCGATAGACCTAGGGCTGCTTCGCATGCAGCGAATACTAGGAGGATGATT
>NW_028327230.1:0-25036 GCF_987537825.1 Furipterus horrens
CATCACCACACGGACAGAGAAGAGAAAGCAATAACTTCTGTTATAATTGCTGGAAATCTTCATGTTTTCTCCCGTTTCAAAGAATGATTCTTTACCAGATAGAAATTAGAGGCTTGTCCTCTTTGAAAACACGGTAGTTTCTGAGTTTCACAGTGAATTAGCAAGAAACGAAGTAGGAAACAACTGTGAACGGTGAAGTCACATATATTCCCTTTAGTGTGTCCGGTGAAGCACACTACCCAAAGACTCAAACGGTCTTGAAAGCAGTGTTTGCTCTTTAGTCTATTATCTAAACTCGAAAGTTCACTGAAACATACAATGGAGTACATCAACAACGGCACGGCAAGTCCATAATTCCATCTGTTGAAATCGTTTGATCATATGTATATGTTGGTTAGAATGTTCCATGTACATTTCTTCTATTTGGTTGAAAACTGTTGCTGGCCTTTTCCGGAACACAGTTTTTCTGAGTTAACAAGGAAGGGCAACAGGAACTTTTTGAAAGACGTTCGTGAGAAACAAGATAGCACCTAGTACCTTCATTTCAAAGAGCTACATCTGTACTTACAGTAGTATTTGCGCTACTGTTCACGGAAAACCAGAGGTGTCCAGACATTACTGTCTCTGCTTCTGCCTTCAGTGGTAATGCGACCGGTGACTATCTCACACAATTAAGGCCATCACCACACGGACAGAGAAGAGAAAGCAATAACTTCTGTTATAATTGCTGGAAATCTTCATGTTTTCTCCCGTTTCAAAGAATGATTCTTTACCAGATAGAAATTAGAGGCTTGTCCTCTTTGAAAACACGGTAGTTTCTGATTTTCACAGTGAATTAGCAAGAAACGAAGTAGGAAACAACTGTGAACGGTGAAGTCACATATATTCCCTTTAGTGTGTCCGGTGAAGCACACTACCCAAAGACTCAAACGGTCTTGAAAGCAGTGTTTGCTCTTTAGTCTATTATCTAAACTCGAAAGTTCACTGAAACATACAATGGAGTACATCAACAACGGCACGGCAAGTCCATAATTCCATCTGTTGAAATCGTTTGATCATATGTATATGTTGGTTAGAATGTTCCATGTACATTTCTTCTATTTGGTTGAAAACTGTTGCTGGCCTTTTCCGGAACACAGTTTTTCTGAGTTAACAAGGAAGGGCAACAGGAACTTTTTGAAAGACGTTCATGAGAAACAAGATAGCACCTATACCTTCAATTTAAAGAGCTACATCTGTACTTAGAGTAGTATTTGCGCTACTGTTCATGGAAAACCAGAGGTGTCCAGACATTACTGTCTCTGCTTCTGCCGTCAATGGCAATGCGACCGGTGACTATCTCACACAATTAAGGCCGTCACCACACGGACAGAGAAGAGAAAGCAATAACTTCTGTTATAATTGCTGGAAATCTTCATGTTTTCTCCCGTTTCAAAGAATGATTCTTTACCAGATAGAAATTAGAGGCTTGTCCTCTTTGAAAACACGGTAGTTTCTGAGTTTCACAGTGAATTAGCAAGAAACGAAGTAGGAAACAACTGTGAACGGTGAAGTCACATATATTCCCTTTAGTGTGTCAGGTGAAGCACACTACCCAAAGACTCTAGCGGTCTTGAAAGCAGTGTTTGCTCTTTAGTCTATTGTATAAACTCGAAAGTTCACTGAAGCACACAATGGAGCAGAACAACAACGGCACGGGAAGGCCATAATTCCATCTGTTGAAATCGTTTGATCATATGTATATGTTGGTTAGAATGTTCAATGTACATTTCTTCTATTTGGTTGAAAACTGTTGCTGGCCTTTTTCGGAACACAGTTTTTCTGAGTTAACAAGGAAGGGCAACAGGAACTTTTTGAAAGACATTCATGAGAAACAAGATAGCACCTATACCTTCAATTCAAAGAGCTACATCTGTACTTAGAGTAGTATTTGCGCTACTGTTCATAGAAAACCAGAGGTGTCCAGACATTACTGTCTCTGCTTCTGCCGTCAATGGCAATGCGACCGGTGACTATCTCACACAATTAAGGCCATCACCACACGGACAGAGAAGAGAAAGCAATAACTTCTGTTATAATTGCTGGAAATCTTCATGTTTTCTCCCGTTTCAAAGAATGATTCTTTACCAGATAGAAATTAGAGGCTTGTCCTCTTTGAAAACACGGTAGTTTCTGAGTTTCACAGTGAATTAGCAAGAAACGAAGTAGGAAACAACTGTGAACGGTGAAGTCACATATATTCCCTTTAGTGTGTCATGTGAAGCACACTACCCAAAGACTCTAGCGGTCTTGAAAGCAGTGTTTGCTCTTTAGTCTATTGTATAAACTCGAAAGTTCACTGAAGCACACAATGGAGCAGAACAACAACGGCAGAGGAAGGCCATAATTCCATCTGTTGAAATCGTTTGATCATATGTATATGTTGGTTAGAATGTTCCATGTACATTTCTTCTATTTGGTTGAAAACTGTTGCTGGCCTTTTCCGGAACACAGTTTTTCTGAGTTAACAAGGAAGGGCAACAGGAACTTTTTGAAAGACATTCATGAGAAACAAGATAGCACCTATACCTTCAATTCAAAGAGCTACATCTGTACTTAGAGTAGTATTTGCGCTACTGTTCATGGAAAACCAGAGGTGTCCAGACATTACTGTCTCTGCTTCTGCCGTCAATGGCAATGCGACCGGTGACTATCTCACAGAATTAAGGCCATCACCATACGGACAGAGAAGAGAAAGCAATAACTTCTGTTATAATTGCTGGAAATCTTCATGTTTTCTCCCGTTTCAAAGAATGATTCTTTACCAGATAGAAATTAGAGGCTTGTCCTCTTTGAAAACACGGTAGTTTCTGATTTTCACAGTGAATTAGCAAGAAACGAAGTAGGAAACAACTGTGAACGGTGAAGTCACATATATTCCCTTTAGTGTGTCCGGTGAAGCACACTACCCAAAGACTCAAACGGTCTTGAAAGCAGTGTTTGCTCTTTAGTCTATTATCTAAACTCGAAAGTTCACTGAAACATACAATGGAGTACATCAACAACGGCACGGCAAGGCCATAATTCCATCTGTTGAAATCGTTTGATCATATGTATATGTTGGTTAGAATGTTCCATGTACATTTCTTCTATTTGGTTGAAAACTGTTGCTGGCCTTTTCCGGAACACAGTTTTTCTGAGTTAACAAGGAAGGGCAACAGGAACTTTTTGAAAGACGTTCATGAGAAACAAGATAGCACCTATACCTTCAATTCAAAGAGCTACATCTGTACTTAGAGTAGTATTTGCGCTACTGTTCATGGAAAACCAGAGGTGTCCAGACATTACTGTCTCTGCTTCTGCCGTCAATGGCAATGCGACCGGTGACTATCTCACACAATTAAGGCCGTCACCACACGGACAGAGAAGAGAAAGCAATAACTTCTGTTATAATTGCTGGAAATCTTCATGTTTTCTCCCGTTTCAAAGAATGATTCTTTACCAGATAGAAATTAGAGGCTTGTCCTCTTTGAAAACACGGTAGTTTCTGAGTTTCACAGTGAATTAGCAAGAAACGAAGTAGGAAACAACTGTGAACGGTGAAGTCACATATATTCCCTTTAGTGTGTCAGGTGAAGCACACTACCCAAAGACTCTAGCGGTCTTGAAAGCAGTGTTTGCTCTTTAGTCTATTGTATAAACTCGAAAGTTCACTGAAGCACACAATGGAGCAGAACAACAACGGCAGGGGAAGGCCATAATTCCATCTGTTGAAATCGTTTGATCATATGTATATGTTGGTTAGAATGTTCCATGTACATTTCTTCTATTTGGTTGAAAACTGTTGCTGGCCTTTTCCGGAACACAGTTTTTCTGAGTTAACAAGGAAGGGCAACAGGAACTTTTTGAAAGACATTCATGAGAAACAAGATAGCAGCTATACCTTCAATTCAAAGAGCTACATCTGTACTTAGAGTAGTATTTGCGCTACTGTTCATGGAAAACCAGAGGTGTCCAGACATTACTGTCTCTGCTTCTGCCGTCAATGGCAATGCGACCGGTGACTATCTCACAGAATTAAGGCCATCACCATACGGACAGAGAAGAGAAAGCAATAACTTCTGTTATAATTGCTGGAAATCTTCATGTTTTCTCCCGTTTCAAAGAATGATTCTTTACCAGATAGAAATTAGAGGCTTGTCCTCTTTGAAAACACGGTAGTTTCTGATTTTCACAGTGAATTAGCAAGAAACGAAGTAGGAAACAACTGTGAACGGTGAAGTCACATATATTCCCTTTAGTGTGTCCGGTGAAGCACACTACCCAAAGACTCAAACGGTCTTGAAAGCAGTGTTTGCTCTTTAGTCTATTATCTAAACTCGAAAGTTCACTGAAACATACAATGGAGTACATCAACAACGGCACGGCAAGGCCATAATTCCATCTGTTGAAATCGTTTGATCATATGTATATGTTGGTTAGAATGTTCCATATACATTTCTTCTATTTGGTTGAAAACTGTTGCTGGCCTTTTCCGGAACACAGTTTTTCTGAGTTAACAAGGAAGGGCAACAGGAACTTTTTGAAAGACGTTCATGAGAAACAAGATAGCACCTATACCTTCAATTCAAAGAGCTACATCTGTACTTAGAGTAGTATTTGCGCTACTGTTCATGGAAAACCAGAGGTGTCCAGACATTACTGTCTCTGCTTCTGCCGTCAATGGCAATGCGACCGGTGACTATCTCACACAATTAAGGCCATCACCACACGGACAGAGAAGAGAAAGCAATAACTTCTGTTATAATTGCTGGAAATCTTCATGTTTTCTCCCGTTTCAAAGAATGATTCTTTACCAGATAGAAATTAGAGGCTTGTCCTCTTTGAAAACACGGTAGTTTCTGAGTTTCACAGTGAATTAGCAAGAAACGAAGTAGGAAACAACTGTGAACGGTGAAGTCACATATATTCCCTTTAGTGTGTCCGGTGAAGCACACTACCCAAAGACTCTAGCGGTCTTGAAAGCAGTGTTTGCTCTTTAGTCTATTGTATAAACTCGAAAGTTCACTGAAGCACACAATGGAGCAGAACAACAACGGCAGAGGAAGGCCATAATTCCATCTGTTGAAATCGTTTGATCATATGTATATGTTGGTTAGAATGTTCCATGTACATTTCTTCTATTTGGTTGAAAACTGTTGCTGGCCTTTTCCGGAACACAGTTTTTCTGAGTTAACAAGGAAGGGCAACAGGAACTTTTTGAAAGACATTCATGAGAAACAAGATAGCACCTATACCTTCAATTCAAAGAGCTACATCTGTACTTAGAGTAGTATTTGCGCTACTGTTCATGGAAAACCAGAGGTGTCCAGACATTACTGTCTCTGCTTCTGCCGTCAATGGCAATGCGACCGGTGACTATCTCACAGAATTAAGGCCATCACCATACGGACAGAGAAGAGAAAGCAATAACTTCTGTTATAATTGCTGGAAATCTTCATGTTTTCTCCCGTTTCAAAGAATGATTCTTTACCAGATAGAAATTAGAGGCTTGTCCTCTTTGAAAACACGGTAGTTTCTGATTTTCACAGTGAATTAGCAAGAAACGAAGTAGGAAACAACTGTGAACGGTGAAGTCACATATATTCCCTTTAGTGTGTCCGGTGAAGCACACTACCCAAAGACTCAAACGGTCTTGAAAGCAGTGTTTGCTCTTTAGTCTATTATCTAAACTCGAAAGTTCACTGAAACATACAATGGAGTACATCAACAACGGCACGGCAAGGCCATAATTCCATCTGTTGAAATCGTTTGATCATATGTATATGTTGGTTAGAATGTTCCATGTACATTTCTTCTATTTGGTTGAAAACTGTTGCTGGCCTTTTCCGGAACACAGTTTTTCTGAGTTAACAAGGAAGGGCAACAGGAACTTTTTGAAAGACGTTCATGAGAAACAAGATAGCACCTATACCTTCAATTCAAAGAGCTACATCTGTACTTAGAGTAGTATTTGCGCTACTGTTCATGGAAAACCAGAGGTGTCCAGACATTACTGTCTCTGCTTCTGCCGTCAATGGCAATGCGACCGGTGACTATCTCACACAATTAAGGCCGTCACCACACGGACAGAGAAGAGAAAGCAATAACTTCTGTTATAATTGCTGGAAATCTTCATGTTTTCTCCCGTTTCAAAGAATGATTCTTTACCAGATAGAAATTAGAGGCTTGTCCTCTTTGAAAACACGGTAGTTTCTGAGTTTCACAGTGAATTAGCAAGAAACGAAGTAGGAAACAACTGTGAACGGTGAAGTCACATATATTCCCTTTAGTGTGTCAGGTGAAGCACACTACCCAAAGACTCTAGCGGTCTTGAAAGCAGTGTTTGCTCTTTAGTCTATTGTATAAACTCGAAAGTTCACTGAAGCACACAATGGAGCAGAACAACAACGGCAGGGGAAGGCCATAATTCCATCTGTTGAAATCGTTTGATCATATGTATATGTTGGTTAGAATGTTCCATGTACATTTCTTCTATTTGGTTGAAAACTGTTGCTGGCCTTTTCCGGAACACAGTTTTTCTGAGTTAACAAGGAAGGGCAACAGGAACTTTTTGAAAGACATTCATGAGAAACAAGATAGCAGCTATACCTTCAATTCAAAGAGCTACATCTGTACTTAGAGTAGTATTTGCGCTACTGTTCATGGAAAACCAGAGGTGTCCAGACATTACTGTCTCTGCTTCTGCCGTCAATGGCAATGCGACCGGTGACTATCTCACAGAATTAAGGCCATCACCATACGGACAGAGAAGAGAAAGCAATAACTTCTGTTATAATTGCTGGAAATCTTCATGTTTTCTCCCGTTTCAAAGAATGATTCTTTACCAGATAGAAATTAGAGGCTTGTCCTCTTTGAAAACACGGTAGTTTCTGATTTTCACAGTGAATTAGCAAGAAACGAAGTAGGAAACAACTGTGAACGGTGAAGTCACATATATTCCCTTTAGTGTGTCCGGTGAAGCACACTACCCAAAGACTCAAACGGTCTTGAAAGCAGTGTTTGCTCTTTAGTCTATTATCTAAACTCGAAAGTTCACTGAAACATACAATGGAGTACATCAACAACGGCACGGCAAGGCCATAATTCCATCTGTTGAAATCGTTTGATCATATGTATATGTTGGTTAGAATGTTCCATGTACATTTCTTCTATTTGGTTGAAAACTGTTGCTGGCCTTTTCCGGAACACAGTTTTTCTGAGTTAACAAGGAAGGGCAACAGGAACTTTTTGAAAGACGTTCATGAGAAACAAGATAGCACCTATACCTTCAATTCAAAGAGCTACATCTGTACTTAGAGTAGTATTTGCGCTACTGTTCATGGAAAACCAGAGGTGTCCAGACATTACTGTCTCTGCTTCTGCCGTCAATGGCAATGCGACCGGTGACTATCTCACACAATTAAGGCCGTCACCACACGGACAGAGAAGAGAAAGCAATAACTTCTGTTATAATTGCTGGAAATCTTCATGTTTTCTCCCGTTTCAAAGAATGATTCTTTACCAGATAGAAATTAGAGGCTTGTCCTCTTTGAAAACACGGTAGTTTCTGAGTTTCACAGTGAATTAGCAAGAAACGAAGTAGGAAACAACTGTGAACGGTGAAGTCACATATATTCCCTTTAGTGTGTCAGGTGAAGCACACTACCCAAAGACTCTAGCGGTCTTGAAAGCAGTGTTTGCTCTTTAGTCTATTGTATAAACTCGAAAGTTCACTGAAGCACACAATGGAGCAGAACAACAACGGCAGGGGAAGGCCATAATTCCATCTGTTGAAATCGTTTGATCATATGTATATGTTGGTTAGAATGTTCCATGTACATTTCTTCTATTTGGTTGAAAACTGTTGCTGGCCTTTTCCGGAACACAGTTTTTCTGAGTTAACAAGGAAGGGCAACAGGAACTTTTTGAAAGACATTCATGAGAAACAAGATAGCAGCTATACCTTCAATTCAAAGAGCTACATCTGTACTTAGAGTAGTATTTGCGCTACTGTTCATGGAAAACCAGAGGTGTCCAGACATTACTGTCTCTGCTTCTGCCGTCAATGGCAATGCGACCGGTGACTATCTCACAGAATTAAGGCCATCACCATACGGACAGAGAAGAGAAAGCAATAACTTCTGTTATAATTGCTGGAAATCTTCATGTTTTCTCCCGTTTCAAAGAATGATTCTTTACCAGATAGAAATTAGAGGCTTGTCCTCTTTGAAAACACGGTAGTTTCTGATTTTCACAGTGAATTAGCAAGAAACGAAGTAGGAAACAACTGTGAACGGTGAAGTCACATATATTCCCTTTAGTGTGTCCGGTGAAGCACACTACCCAAAGACTCAAACGGTCTTGAAAGCAGTGTTTGCTCTTTAGTCTATTATCTAAACTCGAAAGTTCACTGAAACATACAATGGAGTACATCAACAACGGCACGGCAAGGCCATAATTCCATCTGTTGAAATCGTTTGATCATATGTATATGTTGGTTAGAATGTTCCATATACATTTCTTCTATTTGGTTGAAAACTGTTGCTGGCCTTTTCCGGAACACAGTTTTTCTGAGTTAACAAGGAAGGGCAACAGGAACTTTTTGAAAGACGTTCATGAGAAACAAGATAGCACCTATACCTTCAATTCAAAGAGCTACATCTGTACTTAGAGTAGTATTTGCGCTACTGTTCATGGAAAACCAGAGGTGTCCAGACATTACTGTCTCTGCTTCTGCCGTCAATGGCAATGCGACCGGTGACTATCTCACACAATTAAGGCCATCACCACACGGACAGAGAAGAGAAAGCAATAACTTCTGTTATAATTGCTGGAAATCTTCATGTTTTCTCCCGTTTCAAAGAATGATTCTTTACCAGATAGAAATTAGAGGCTTGTCCTCTTTGAAAACACGGTAGTTTCTGAGTTTCACAGTGAATTAGCAAGAAACGAAGTAGGAAACAACTGTGAACGGTGAAGTCACATATATTCCCTTTAGTGTGTCCGGTGAAGCACACTACCCAAAGACTCTAGCGGTCTTGAAAGCAGTGTTTGCTCTTTAGTCTATTGTATAAACTCGAAAGTTCACTGAAGCACACAATGGAGCAGAACAACAACGGCAGAGGAAGGCCATAATTCCATCTGTTGAAATCGTTTGATCATATGTATATGTTGGTTAGAATGTTCCATGTACATTTCTTCTATTTGGTTGAAAACTGTTGCTGGCCTTTTCCGGAACACAGTTTTTCTGAGTTAACAAGGAAGGGCAACAGGAACTTTTTGAAAGACATTCATGAGAAACAAGATAGCACCTATACCTTCAATTCAAAGAGCTACATCTGTACTTAGAGTAGTATTTGCGCTACTGTTCATGGAAAACCAGAGGTGTCCAGACATTACTGTCTCTGCTTCTGCCGTCAATGGCAATGCGACCGGTGACTATCTCACAGAATTAAGGCCATCACCATACGGACAGAGAAGAGAAAGCAATAACTTCTGTTATAATTGCTGGAAATCTTCATGTTTTCTCCCGTTTCAAAGAATGATTCTTTACCAGATAGAAATTAGAGGCTTGTCCTCTTTGAAAACACGGTAGTTTCTGATTTTCACAGTGAATTAGCAAGAAACGAAGTAGGAAACAACTGTGAACGGTGAAGTCACATATATTCCCTTTAGTGTGTCCGGTGAAGCACACTACCCAAAGACTCAAACGGTCTTGAAAGCAGTGTTTGCTCTTTAGTCTATTATCTAAACTCGAAAGTTCACTGAAACATACAATGGAGTACATCAACAACGGCACGGCAAGGCCATAATTCCATCTGTTGAAATCGTTTGATCATATGTATATGTTGGTTAGAATGTTCCATGTACATTTCTTCTATTTGGTTGAAAACTGTTGCTGGCCTTTTCCGGAACACAGTTTTTCTGAGTTAACAAGGAAGGGCAACAGGAACTTTTTGAAAGACGTTCATGAGAAACAAGATAGCACCTATACCTTCAATTCAAAGAGCTACATCTGTACTTAGAGTAGTATTTGCGCTACTGTTCATGGAAAACCAGAGGTGTCCAGACATTACTGTCTCTGCTTCTGCCGTCAATGGCAATGCGACCGGTGACTATCTCACACAATTAAGGCCGTCACCACACGGACAGAGAAGAGAAAGCAATAACTTCTGTTATAATTGCTGGAAATCTTCATGTTTTCTCCCGTTTCAAAGAATGATTCTTTACCAGATAGAAATTAGAGGCTTGTCCTCTTTGAAAACACGGTAGTTTCTGAGTTTCACAGTGAATTAGCAAGAAACGAAGTAGGAAACAACTGTGAACGGTGAAGTCACATATATTCCCTTTAGTGTGTCAGGTGAAGCACACTACCCAAAGACTCTAGCGGTCTTGAAAGCAGTGTTTGCTCTTTAGTCTATTGTATAAACTCGAAAGTTCACTGAAGCACACAATGGAGCAGAACAACAACGGCAGGGGAAGGCCATAATTCCATCTGTTGAAATCGTTTGATCATATGTATATGTTGGTTAGAATGTTCCATGTACATTTCTTCTATTTGGTTGAAAACTGTTGCTGGCCTTTTCCGGAACACAGTTTTTCTGAGTTAACAAGGAAGGGCAACAGGAACTTTTTGAAAGACATTCATGAGAAACAAGATAGCAGCTATACCTTCAATTCAAAGAGCTACATCTGTACTTAGAGTAGTATTTGCGCTACTGTTCATGGAAAACCAGAGGTGTCCAGACATTACTGTCTCTGCTTCTGCCGTCAATGGCAATGCGACCGGTGACTATCTCACAGAATTAAGGCCATCACCATACGGACAGAGAAGAGAAAGCAATAACTTCTGTTATAATTGCTGGAAATCTTCATGTTTTCTCCCGTTTCAAAGAATGATTCTTTACCAGATAGAAATTAGAGGCTTGTCCTCTTTGAAAACACGGTAGTTTCTGAGTTTCACAGTGAATTAGCAAGAAACGAAGTAGGAAACAACTGTGAACGGTGAAGTCACATATATTCCCTTTAGTGTGTCCGGTGAAGCACACTACCCAAAGACTCTAGCGGTCTTGAAAGCAGTGTTTGCTCTTTAGTCTATTGTATAAACTCGAAAGTTCACTGAAGCACACAATGGAGCAGAACAACAACGGCACGGGAAGGCCATAATTCCATCTGTTGAAATCGTTTGATCATATGTATATGTTGGTTAGAATGTTCAATGTACATTTCTTCCATTTGGTTGAAAACTGTTGCTGGCCTCTTTCGGAACACAGTTTTTCTGAGTTAACAAGGAAGGGCAACAGGAACTTTTTGAAAGACGTTCGTGAGAAACAAGATAGCACCTAGTACCTTCATTTCAAAGAGCTACATCTGTACTTAGAGTAGTATTTGAGCTACTGTTCATGGAAAACCAGAGGTGTCCAGACATTACTGTCTCTGCTTCTGCCTTCAATGGTAATGCGACCGGTGACTATCTCACACAATTCAGGCCAACACCACACGGACAGAGAAGAGAAAGCAATAACTTCTGTTATAATTGCTGGAAATCTTCATGTTTTCTCCCGTTTCAAAGAATGATTCTTTACCAGATAGAAATTAGAGGCTTGTCCTCTTTGAAAACACGGTAGTTTCTGAGTTTCACAGTGAATTAGCAAGAAACGAAGTAGGAAACAACTGTGAACGGTGAAGTCACATATATTCCCTTTAGTGTATCAGGTGAAGCACACTATCCAAAGACTATAACTGTCTTGAAAGCAGTGTTTGCTCTTTAGTCTATTATCTAAACTCGAAAGTTCACTGAAACATACAATGGAGTACATCAACAACGGCACGGCAAGGCCATAATTCCATCTGTTGAAATCGTTTGATCATATGTATATGTTCGTTAGAATGTTCAATGTACATTTCTTCTATTTGGTTGAAAACTGTTGCTGGCCTTTTTCGGAACACAGTTTTTCTGAGTTAACAAGGAAGGGCAACAGGAACTTTTTGAAAGACATTCATGAGAAACAAGATAGCACCTATACCTTCAATTCAAAGAGCTACATCTGTACTTAGAGTAGTATTTGCGCTACTGTTCATAGAAAACCAGAGGTGTCCAGACATTACTGTCTCTGCTTCTGCCATCAATGGCAATGCGACCGGTGACTATCTCACACAATTAAGGCCATCACCACACGGACAGAGAAGAGAAAGCAATAACTTCTGTTATAATTGCTGGAAATCTTCATGTTTTCTCCCGTTTCAAAGAATGATTCTTTACCAGATAGAAATTAGAGGCTTGTCCTCTTTGAAAACACGGTAGTTTCTGAGTTTCACAGTGAATTAGCAAGAAACGAAGTAGGAAACAACTGTGAACGGTGAAGTCACATATATTCCCTTTAGTGTGTCCGGTGAAGCACACTACCCAAAGACTCAAACGGTCTTGAAAGCAGTGTTTGCTCTTTAGTCTATTATCTAAACTCGAAAGTTCACTGAAACATACAATGGAGTACATCAACAACGGCACGGCAAGGCCATAATTCCATCTGTTGAAATCGTTTGATCATATGTATATGTTGGTTAGAATGTTCCATATACATTTCTTCTATTTGGTTGAAAACTGTTGCTGGCCTTTTCCGGAACACAGTTTTTCTGAGTTAACAAGGAAGGGCAACAGGAACTTTTTGAAAGACGTTCATGAGAAACAAGATAGCACCTATACCTTCAATTCAAAGAGCTACATCTGTACTTAGAGTAGTATTTGCGCTACTGTTCATGGAAAACCAGAGGTGTCCAGACATTACTGTCTCTGCTTCTGCCGTCAATGGCAATGCGACCGGTGACTATCTCACACAATTAAGGCCGTCACCACACGGACAGAGAAGAGAAAGCAATAACTTCTGTTATAATTGCTGGAAATCTTCATGTTTTCTCCCGTTTCAAAGAATGATTCTTTACCAGATAGAAATTAGAGGCTTGTCCTCTTTGAAAACACGGTAGTTTCTGAGTTTCACAGTGAATTAGCAAGAAACGAAGTAGGAAACAACTGTGAACGGTGAAGTCACATATATTCCCTTTAGTGTGTCAGGTGAAGCACACTACCCAAAGACTCTAGCGGTCTTGAAAGCAGTGTTTGCTCTTTAGTCTATTGTATAAACTCGAAAGTTCACTGAAGCACACAATGGAGCAGAACAACAACGGCAGGGGAAGGCCATAATTCCATCTGTTGAAATCGTTTGATCATATGTATATGTTGGTTAGAATGTTCCATGTACATTTCTTCTATTTGGTTGAAAACTGTTGCTGGCCTTTTCCGGAACACAGTTTTTCTGAGTTAACAAGGAAGGGCAACAGGAACTTTTTGAAAGACATTCATGAGAAACAAGATAGCAGCTATACCTTCAATTCAAAGAGCTACATCTGTACTTAGAGTAGTATTTGCGCTACTGTTCATAGAAAACCAGAGGTGTCCAGACATTACTGTCTCTGCTTCTGCCATCAATGGCAATGCGACCGGTGACTATCTCACACAATTAAGGCCATCACCACACGGACAGAGAAGAGAAAGCAATAACTTCTGTTATAATTGCTGGAAATCTTCATGTTTTCTCCCGTTTCAAAGAATGATTCTTTACCAGATAGAAATTAGAGGCTTGTCCTCTTTGAAAACACGGTAGTTTCTGATTTTCACAGTGAATTAGCAAGAAACGAAGTAGGAAACAACTGTGAACGGTGAAGTCACATATATTCCCTTTAGTGTGTCCGGTGAAGCACACTACCCAAAGACTCAAACGGTCTTGAAAGCAGTGTTTGCTCTTTAGTCTATTATCTAAACTCGAAAGTTCACTGAAACATACAATGGAGTACATCAACAACGGCACGGCAAGGCCATAATTCCATCTGTTGAAATCGTTTGATCATATGTATATGTTGGTTAGAATGTTCCATATACATTTCTTCTATTTGGTTGAAAACTGTTGCTGGCCTTTTCCGGAACACAGTTTTTCTGAGTTAACAAGGAAGGGCAACAGGAACTTTTTGAAAGACGTTCATGAGAAACAAGATAGCACCTATACCTTCAATTCAAAGAGCTACATCTGTACTTAGAGTAGTATTTGCGCTACTGTTCATGGAAAACCAGAGGTGTCCAGACATTACTGTCTCTGCTTCTGCCGTCAATGGCAATGCGACCGGTGACTATCTCACACAATTAAGGCCATCACCACACGGACAGAGAAGAGAAAGCAATAACTTCTGTTATAATTGCTGGAAATCTTCATGTTTTCTCCCGTTTCAAAGAATGATTCTTTACCAGATAGAAATTAGAGGCTTGTCCTCTTTGAAAACACGGTAGTTTCTGAGTTTCACAGTGAATTAGCAAGAAACGAAGTAGGAAACAACTGTGAACGGTGAAGTCACATATATTCCCTTTAGTGTGTCCGGTGAAGCACACTACCCAAAGACTCTAGCGGTCTTGAAAGCAGTGTTTGCTCTTTAGTCTATTGTATAAACTCGAAAGTTCACTGAAGCACACAATGGAGCAGAACAACAACGGCACGGGAAGGCCATAATTCCATCTGTTGAAATCGTTTGATCATATGTATATGTTGGTTAGAATGTTCAATGTACATTTCTTCCATTTGGTTGAAAACTGTTGCTGGCCTCTTTCGGAACACAGTTTTTCTGAGTTAACAAGGAAGGGCAACAGGAACTTTTTGAAAGACGTTCGTGAGAAACAAGATAGCACCTAGTACCTTCATTTCAAAGAGCTACATCTGTACTTAGAGTAGTATTTGAGCTACTGTTCATGGAAAACCAGAGGTGTCCAGACATTACTGTCTCTGCTTCTGCCTTCAATGGTAATGCGACCGGTGACTATCTCACACAATTCAGGCCATCACCACACGGACAGAGAAGAGAAAGCAATAACTTCTGTTATAATTGCTGGAAATCTTCATGTTTTCTCCCGTTTCAAAGAATGATTCTTTACCAGATAGAAATTAGAGGCTTGTCCTCTTTGAAAACACGGTAGTTTCTGAGTTTCACAGTGAATTAGCAAGAAACGAAGTAGGAAACAACTGTGAACGGTGAAGTCACATATATTCCCTTTAGTGTATCAGGTGAAGCACACTATCCAAAGACTATAACTGTCTTGAAAGCAGTGTTTGCTCTTTAGTCTATTATCTAAACTCGAAAGTTCACTGAAACATACAATGGAGTACATCAACAACGGCACGGCAAGGCCATAATTCCATCTGTTGAAATCGTTTGATCATATGTATATGTTGGTTAGAATGTTCAATGTACATTTCTTCTATTTGGTTGAAAACTGTTGCTGGCCTTTTTCGGAACACAGTTTTTCTGAGTTAACAAGGAAGGGCAACAGGAACTTTTTGAAAGACATTCATGAGAAACAAGATAGCACCTATACCTTCAATTCAAAGAGCTACATCTGTACTTAGAGTAGTATTTGCGCTACTGTTCATAGAAAACCAGAGGTGTCCAGACATTACTGTCTCTGCTTCTGCCATCAATGGCAATGCGACCGGTGACTATCTCACACAATTAAGGCCATCACCACACGGACAGAGAAGAGAAAGCAATAACTTCTGTTATAATTGCTGGAAATCTTCATGTTTTCTCCCGTTTCAAAGAATGATTCTTTACCAGATAGAAATTAGAGGCTTGTCCTCTTTGAAAACACGGTAGTTTCTGAGTTTCACAGTGAATTAGCAAGAAACGAAGTAGGAAACAACTGTGAACGGTGAAGTCACATATATTCCCTTTAGTGTGTCCGGTGAAGCACACTACCCAAAGACTCAAACGGTCTTGAAAGCAGTGTTTGCTCTTTAGTCTATTATCTAAACTCGAAAGTTCACTGAAACATACAATGGAGTACATCAACAACGGCACGGCAAGGCCATAATTCCATCTGTTGAAATCGTTTGATCATATGTATATGTTGGTTAGAATGTTCCATATACATTTCTTCTATTTGGTTGAAAACTGTTGCTGGCCTTTTCCGGAACACAGTTTTTCTGAGTTAACAAGGAAGGGCAACAGGAACTTTTTGAAAGACGTTCATGAGAAACAAGATAGCACCTATACCTTCAATTCAAAGAGCTACATCTGTACTTAGAGTAGTATTTGCGCTACTGTTCATGGAAAACCAGAGGTGTCCAGACATTACTGTCTCTGCTTCTGCCGTCAATGGCAATGCGACCGGTGACTATCTCACACAATTAAGGCCATCACCACACGGACAGAGAAGAGAAAGCAATAACTTCTGTTATAATTGCTGGAAATCTTCATGTTTTCTCCCGTTTCAAAGAATGATTCTTTACCAGATAGAAATTAGAGGCTTGTCCTCTTTGAAAACACGGTAGTTTCTGAGTTTCACAGTGAATTAGCAAGAAACGAAGTAGGAAACAACTGTGAACGGTGAAGTCACATATATTCCCTTTAGTGTGTCCGGTGAAGCACACTACCCAAAGACTCTAGCGGTCTTGAAAGCAGTGTTTGCTCTTTAGTCTATTGTATAAACTCGAAAGTTCACTGAAGCACACAATGGAGCAGAACAACAACGGCACGGGAAGGCCATAATTCCATCTGTTGAAATCGTTTGATCATATGTATATGTTGGTTAGAATGTTCAATGTACATTTCTTCTATTTGGTTGAAAACTGTTGCTGGCCTTTTTCGGAACACAGTTTTTCTGAGTTAACAAGGAAGGGCAACAGGAACTTTTTGAAAGACATTCATGAGAAACAAGATAGCACCTATACCTTCAATTCAAAGAGCTACATCTGTACTTAGAGTAGTATTTGCGCTACTGTTCATAGAAAACCAGAGGTGTCCAGACATTACTGTCTCTGCTTCTGCCGTCAATGGCAATGCGACCGGTGACTATCTCACACAATTAAGGCCATCACCACACGGACAGAGAAGAGAAAGCAATAACTTCTGTTATAATTGCTGGAAATCTTCATGTTTTCTCCCGTTTCAAAGAATGATTCTTTACCAGATAGAAATTAGAGGCTTGTCCTCTTTGAAAACACGGTAGTTTCTGAGTTTCACAGTGAATTAGCAAGAAACGAAGTAGGAAACAACTGTGAACGGTGAAGTCACATATATTCCCTTTAGTGTGTCAGGTGAAGCACACTACCCAAAGACTCTAGCGGTCTTGAAAGCAGTGTTTGCTCTTTAGTCTATTGTATAAACTCGAAAGTTCACTGAAGCACACAATGGAGCAGAACAACAACGGCAGGGGAAGGCCATAATTCCATCTGTTGAAATCGTTTGATCATATGTATATGTTGGTTAGAATGTTCCATGTACATTTCTTCTATTTGGTTGAAAACTGTTGCTGGCCTTTTCCGGAACACAGTTTTTCTGAGTTAACAAGGAAGGGCAACAGGAACTTTTTGAAAGACATTCATGAGAAACAAGATAGCACCTATACCTTCAATTCAAAGAGCTACATCTGTACTTAGAGTAGTATTTGCGCTACTCTTCATGGAAAACCAGAGGTGTCCAGACATTACTGTCTCTGCTTCTGCCGTCAATGGCAATGCGACCGGTGACTATCTCACAGAATTAAGGCCATCACCATACGGACAGAGAAGAGAAAGCAATAACTTCTGTTATAATTGCTGGAAATCTTCATGTTTTCTCCCGTTTCAAAGAATGATTCTTTACCAGATAGAAATTAGAGGCTTGTCCTCTTTGAAAACACGGTAGTTTCTGATTTTCACAGTGAATTAGCAAGAAACGAAGTAGGAAACAACTGTGAACGGTGAAGTCACATATATTCCCTTTAGTGTGTCCGGTGAAGCACACTACCCAAAGACTCGAACGGTCCTGAAAGCAGTGTTTGCTCTTTAGTCTATTATCTAAACTGGAAAGTTCACTGAAACATACAATGGAGTACATCAACAACGGCACGGCAAGGCCATAATTCCATCTGTTGAAATCGTTTGATCATATGTATATGTTGGTTAGAATGTTCCATGTACATTTCTTCCATTTGGTTGAAAACTGTTGCTGGCCTCTTTCGGAACACAGTTTTTCTGAGTTAACAAGGAAGGGCAACAGGAACTTTTTGAAAGACGTTCGTGAGAAACAAGATAGCACCTAGTACCTTCATTTCAAAGAGCTACATCTGTACTTAGAGTAGTATTTGAGCTACTGTTCATGGAAAACCAGAGGTGTCCAGACATTACTGTCTCTGCTTCTGCCTTCAATGGTAATGCGACCGGTGACTATCTCACACAATTCAGGCCATCACCACACGGACAGAGAAGAGAAAGCAATAACTTCTGTTATAATTGCTGGAAATCTTCATGTTTTCTCCCGTTTCAAAGAATGATTCTTTACCAGATAGAAATTAGAGGCTTGTCCTCTTTGAAAACACGGTAGTTTCTGAGTTTCACAGTGAATTAGCAAGAAACGAAGTAGGAAACAACTGTGAACGGTGAAGTCACATATATTCCCTTTAGTGTATCAGGTGAAGCACACTATCCAAAGACTATAACTGTCTTGAAAGCAGTGTTTGCTCTTTAGTCTATTATCTAAACTCGAAAGTTCACTGAAACATACAATGGAGTACATCAACAACGGCACGGCAAGGCCATAATTCCATCTGTTGAAATCGTTTGATCATATGTATATGTTGGTTAGAATGTTCAATGTACATTTCTTCTATTTGGTTGAAAACTGTTGCTGGCCTTTTTCGGAACACAGTTTTTCTGAGTTAACAAGGAAGGGCAACAGGAACTTTTTGAAAGACATTCATGAGAAACAAGATAGCACCTATACCTTCAATTCAAAGAGCTACATCTGTACTTAGAGTAGTATTTGCGCTACTGTTCATAGAAAACCAGAGGTGTCCAGACATTACTGTCTCTGCTTCTGCCATCAATGGCAATGCGACCGGTGACTATCTCACACAATTAAGGCCATCACCACACGGACAGAGAAGAGAAAGCAATAACTTCTGTTATAATTGCTGGAAATCTTCATGTTTTCTCCCGTTTCAAAGAATGATTCTTTACCAGATAGAAATTAGAGGCTTGTCCTCTTTGAAAACACGGTAGTTTCTGAGTTTCACAGTGAATTAGCAAGAAACGAAGTAGGAAACAACTGTGAACGGTGAAGTCACATATATTCCCTTTAGTGTGTCCGGTGAAGCACACTACCCAAAGACTCGAACGGTCCTGAAAGCAGTGTTTGCTCTTTAGTCTATTATCTAAACTGGAAAGTTCACTGAAACATACAATGGAGTACATCAACAACGGCACGGCAAGGCCATAATTCCATCTGTTGAAATCGTTTGATCATATGTATATGTTGGTTAGAATGTTCCATGTACATTTCTTCCATTTGGTTGAAAACTGTTGCTGGCCTCTTTCGGAACACAGTTTTTCTGAGTTAACAAGGAAGGGCAACAGGAACTTTTTGAAAGACGTTCGTGAGAAACAAGATAGCACCTAGTACCTTCATTTCAAAGAGCTACATCTGTACTTAGAGTAGTATTTGAGCTACTGTTCATGGAAAACCAGAGGTGTCCAGACATTACTGTCTCTGCTTCTGCCTTCAATGGTAATGCGACCGGTGACTATCTCACACAATTCAGGCCATCACCACACGGACAGAGAAGAGAAAGCAATAACTTCTGTTATAATTGCTGGAAATCTTCATGTTTTCTCCCGTTTCAAAGAATGATTCTTTACCAGATAGAAATTAGAGGCTTGTCCTCTTTGAAAACACGGTAGTTTCTGAGTTTCACAGTGAATTAGCAAGAAACGAAGTAGGAAACAACTGTGAACGGTGAAGTCACATATATTCCCTTTAGTGTATCAGGTGAAGCACACTATCCAAAGACTATAACTGTCTTGAAAGCAGTGTTTGCTCTTTAGTCTATTATCTAAACTCGAAAGTTCACTGAAACATACAATGGAGTACATCAACAACGGCACGGCAAGGCCATAATTCCATCTGTTGAAATCGTTTGATCATATGTATATGTTGGTTAGAATGTTCAATGTACATTTCTTCTATTTGGTTGAAAACTGTTGCTGGCCTTTTTCGGAACACAGTTTTTCTGAGTTAACAAGGAAGGGCAACAGGAACTTTTTGAAAGACATTCATGAGAAACAAGATAGCACCTATACCTTCAATTCAAAGAGCTACATCTGTACTTAGAGTAGTATTTGCGCTACTGTTCATAGAAAACCAGAGGTGTCCAGACATTACTGTCTCTGCTTCTGCCGTCAATGGCAATGCGACCGGTGACTATCTCACACAATTAAGGCCATCACCACACGGACAGAGAAGAGAAAGCAATAACTTCTGTTATAATTGCTGGAAATCTTCATGTTTTCTCCCGTTTCAAAGAATGATTCTTTACCAGATAGAAATTAGAGGCTTGTCCTCTTTGAAAACACGGTAGTTTCTGAGTTTCACAGTGAATTAGCAAGAAACGAAGTAGGAAACAACTGTGAACGGTGAAGTCACATATATTCCCTTTAGTGTGTCAGGTGAAGCACACTACCCAAAGACTCTAGCGGTCTTGAAAGCAGTGTTTGCTCTTTAGTCTATTGTATAAACTCGAAAGTTCACTGAAGCACACAATGGAGCAGAACAACAACGGCAGAGGAAGGCCATAATTCCATCTGTTGAAATCGTTTGATCATATGTATATGTTGGTTAGAATGTTCCATGTACATTTCTTCTATTTGGTTGAAAACTGTTGCTGGCCTTTTCCGGAACACAGTTTTTCTGAGTTAACAAGGAAGGGCAACAGGAACTTTTTGAAAGACATTCATGAGAAACAAGATAGCACCTATACCTTCAATTCAAAGAGCTACATCTGTACTTAGAGTAGTATTTGCGCTACTGTTCATGGAAAACCAGAGGTGTCCAGACATTACTGTCTCTGCTTCTGCCGTCAATGGCAATGCGACCGGTGACTATCTCACAGAATTAAGGCCATCACCATACGGACAGAGAAGAGAAAGCAATAACTTCTGTTATAATTGCTGGAAATCTTCATGTTTTCTCCCGTTTCAAAGAATGATTCTTTACCAGATAGAAATTAGAGGCTTGTCCTCTTTGAAAACACGGTAGTTTCTGATTTTCACAGTGAATTAGCAAGAAACGAAGTAGGAAACAACTGTGAACGGTGAAGTCACATATATTCCCTTTAGTGTATCAGGTGAAGCACACTATCCAAAGACTATAACTGTCTTGAAAGCAGTGTTTGCTCTTTAGTCTATTATCTAAACTCGAAAGTTCACTGAAACATACAATGGAGTACATCAACAACGGCACGGCAAGGCCATAATTCCATCTGTTGAAATCGTTTGATCATATGTATATGTTGGTTAGAATGTTCCATGTACATTTCTTCCATTTGGTTGAAAACTGTTGCTGGCCTCTTTCGGAACACAGTTTTTCTGAGTTAACAAGGAAGGGCAACAGGAACTTTTTGAAAGACGTTCGTGAGAAACAAGATAGCACCTAGTACCTTCATTTCAAAGAGCTACATCTGTACTTAGAGTAGTATTTGAGCTACTGTTCATGGAAAACCAGAGGTGTCCAGACATTACTGTCTCTGCTTCTGCCTTCAATGGTAATGCGACCGGTGACTATCTCACACAATTCAGGCCATCACCACACGGACAGAGAAGAGAAAGCAATAACTTCTGTTATAATTGCTGGAAATCTTCATGTTTTCTCCCGTTTCAAAGAATGATTCTTTACCAGATAGAAATTAGAGGCTTGTCCTCTTTGAAAACACGGTAGTTTCTGAGTTTCACAGTGAATTAGCAAGAAACGAAGTAGGAAACAACTGTGAACGGTGAAGTCACATATATTCCCTTTAGTGTATCAGGTGAAGCACACTATCCAAAGACTATAACTGTCTTGAAAGCAGTGTTTGCTCTTTAGTCTATTATCTAAACTCGAAAGTTCACTGAAACATACAATGGAGTACATCAACAACGGCACGGCAAGGCCATAATTCCATCTGTTGAAATCGTTTGATCATATGTATATGTTGGTTAGAATGTTCAATGTACATTTCTTCTATTTGGTTGAAAACTGTTGCTGGCCTTTTTCGGAACACAGTTTTTCTGAGTTAACAAGGAAGGGCAACAGGAACTTTTTGAAAGACATTCATGAGAAACAAGATAGCACCTATACCTTCAATTCAAAGAGCTACATCTGTACTTAGAGTAGTATTTGCGCTACTGTTCATAGAAAACCAGAGGTGTCCAGACATTACTGTCTCTGCTTCTGCCGTCAATGGCAATGCGACCGGTGACTATCTCACACAATTAAGGCCATCACCACACGGACAGAGAAGAGAAAGCAATAACTTCTGTTATAATTGCTGGAAATCTTCATGTTTTCTCCCGTTTCAAAGAATGATTCTTTACCAGATAGAAATTAGAGGCTTGTCCTCTTTGAAAACACGGTAGTTTCTGAGTTTCACAGTGAATTAGCAAGAAACGAAGTAGGAAACAACTGTGAACGGTGAAGTCACATATATTCCCTTTAGTGTGTCCGGTGAAGCACACTACCCAAAGACTCGAACGGTCCTGAAAGCAGTGTTTGCTCTTTAGTCTATTATCTAAACTGGAAAGTTCACTGAAACATACAATGGAGTACATCAACAACGGCACGGCAAGGCCATAATTCCATCTGTTGAAATCGTTTGATCATATGTATATGTTGGTTAGAATGTTCCATGTACATTTCTTCCATTTGGTTGAAAACTGTTGCTGGCCTCTTTCGGAACACAGTTTTTCTGAGTTAACAAGGAAGGGCAACAGGAACTTTTTGAAAGACGTTCGTGAGAAACAAGATAGCACCTAGTACCTTCATTTCAAAGAGCTACATCTGTACTTAGAGTAGTATTTGAGCTACTGTTCATGGAAAACCAGAGGTGTCCAGACATTACTGTCTCTGCTTCTGCCTTCAATGGTAATGCGACCGGTGACTATCTCACACAATTCAGGCCATCACCACACGGACAGAGAAGAGAAAGCAATAACTTCTGTTATAATTGCTGGAAATCTTCATGTTTTCTCCCGTTTCAAAGAATGATTCTTTACCAGATAGAAATTAGAGGCTTGTCCTCTTTGAAAACACGGTAGTTTCTGAGTTTCACAGTGAATTAGCAAGAAACGAAGTAGGAAACAACTGTGAACGGTGAAGTCACATATATTCCCTTTAGTGTATCAGGTGAAGCACACTATCCAAAGACTATAACTGTCTTGAAAGCAGTGTTTGCTCTTTAGTCTATTATCTAAACTCGAAAGTTCACTGAAACATACAATGGAGTACATCAACAACGGCACGGCAAGGCCATAATTCCATCTGTTGAAATCGTTTGATCATATGTATATGTTGGTTAGAATGTTCAATGTACATTTCTTCTATTTGGTTGAAAACTGTTGCTGGCCTTTTTCGGAACACAGTTTTTCTGAGTTAACAAGGAAGGGCAACAGGAACTTTTTGAAAGACATTCATGAGAAACAAGATAGCACCTATACCTTCAATTCAAAGAGCTACATCTGTACTTAGAGTAGTATTTGCGCTACTGTTCATAGAAAACCAGAGGTGTCCAGACATTACTGTCTCTGCTTCTGCCGTCAATGGCAATGCGACCGGTGACTATCTCACACAATTAAGGCCATCACCACACGGACAGAGAAGAGAAAGCAATAACTTCTGTTATAATTGCTGGAAATCTTCATGTTTTCTCCCGTTTCAAAGAATGATTCTTTACCAGATAGAAATTAGAGGCTTGTCCTCTTTGAAAACACGGTAGTTTCTGAGTTTCACAGTGAATTAGCAAGAAACGAAGTAGGAAACAACTGTGAACGGTGAAGTCACATATATTCCCTTTAGTGTGTCAGGTGAAGCACACTACCCAAAGACTCTAGCGGTCTTGAAAGCAGTGTTTGCTCTTTAGTCTATTGTATAAACTCGAAAGTTCACTGAAGCACACAATGGAGCAGAACAACAACGGCAGAGGAAGGCCATAATTCCATCTGTTGAAATCGTTTGATCATATGTATATGTTGGTTAGAATGTTCCATGTACATTTCTTCTATTTGGTTGAAAACTGTTGCTGGCCTTTTCCGGAACACAGTTTTTCTGAGTTAACAAGGAAGGGCAACAGGAACTTTTTGAAAGACATTCATGAGAAACAAGATAGCACCTATACCTTCAATTCAAAGAGCTACATCTGTACTTAGAGTAGTATTTGCGCTACTGTTCATGGAAAACCAGAGGTGTCCAGACATTACTGTCTCTGCTTCTGCCGTCAATGGCAATGCGACCGGTGACTATCTCACAGAATTAAGGCCATCACCATACGGACAGAGAAGAGAAAGCAATAACTTCTGTTATAATTGCTGGAAATCTTCATGTTTTCTCCCGTTTCAAAGAATGATTCTTTACCAGATAGAAATTAGAGGCTTGTCCTCTTTGAAAACACGGTAGTTTCTGATTTTCACAGTGAATTAGCAAGAAACGAAGTAGGAAACAACTGTGAACGGTGAAGTCACATATATTCCCTTTAGTGTATCAGGTGAAGCACACTATCCAAAGACTATAACTGTCTTGAAAGCAGTGTTTGCTCTTTAGTCTATTATCTAAACTCGAAAGTTCACTGAAACATACAATGGAGTACATCAACAACGGCACGGCAAGGCCATAATTCCATCTGTTGAAATCGTTTGATCATATGTATATGTTCGTTAGAATGTTCAATGTACATTTCTTCTATTTGGTTGAAAACTGTTGCTGGCCTTTTTCGGAACACAGTTTTTCTGAGTTAACAAGGAAGGGCAACAGGAACTTTTTGAAAGACATTCATGAGAAACAAGATAGCACCTATACCTTCAATTCAAAGAGCTACATCTGTACTTAGAGTAGTATTTGCGCTACTGTTCATAGAAAACCAGAGGTGTCCAGACATTACTGTCTCTGCTTCTGCCATCAATGGCAATGCGACCGGTGA
>NW_028327231.1:0-14361 GCF_987537825.1 Furipterus horrens
TCTCTCTCAACAACAACAACGGAGGAGGAGGAAAAGAGAGAGATCTCTCTCAACAACAACAACGGAGGAGGAGGAAAAGAGAGAGATCTCTCTCAACAACAACAACGGAGGAGGAGGAAAAGAGAGAGATCTCTCTCAACAACAACAACGGAGGAGGAGGAAAAGAGAGAGATCTCTCTCAACAACAACAACGGAGGAGGAGGAAAAGAGAGAGATCTCTCTCAACAACAACAACGGAGGAGGAGGAAAAGAGAGAGATCTCTCTCAACAACAACAACGGAGGAGGAGGAAAAGAGAGAGATCTCTCTCAACAACAACAACGGAGGAGGAGGAAAAGAGAGAGATCTCTCTCAACAACAACAACGGAGGAGGAGGAAAAGAGAGAGATCTCTCTCAACAACAACAACGGAGGAGGAGGAAAAGAGAGAGATCTCTCTCAACAACAACAACGGAGGAGGAGGAAAAGAGAGAGATCTCTCTCAACAACAACAACGGAGGAGGAGGAAAAGAGAGAGATCTCTCTCAACAACAACAACGGAGGAGGAGGAAAAGAGAGAGATCTCTCTCAACAACAACAACGGAGGAGGAGGAAAAGAGAGAGATCTCTCTCAACAACAACAACGGAGGAGGAGGAAAAGAGAGAGATCTCTCTCAACAACAACAACGGAGGAGGAGGAAAAGAGAGAGATCTCTCTCAACAACAACAACGGAGGAGGAGGAAAAGAGAGAGATCTCTCTCAACAACAACAACGGAGGAGGAGGAAAAGAGAGAGATCTCTCTCAACAACAACAACGGAGGAGGAGGAAAAGAGAGAGATCTCTCTCAACAACAACAACGGAGGAGGAGGAAAAGAGAGAGATCTCTCTCAACAACAACAACGGAGGAGGAGGAAAAGAGAGAGATCTCTCTCAACAACAACAACGGAGGAGGAGGAAAAGAGAGAGATCTCTCTCAACAACAACAACGGAGGAGGAGGAAAAGAGAGAGATCTCTCTCAACAACAACAACGGAGGAGGAGGAAAAGAGAGAGATCTCTCTCAACAACAACAACGGAGGAGGAGGAAAAGAGAGAGATCTCTCTCAACAACAACAACGGAGGAGGAGGAAAAGAGAGAGATCTCTCTCAACAACAACAACGGAGGAGGAGGAAAAGAGAGAGATCTCTCTCAACAACAACAACGGAGGAGGAGGAAAAGAGAGAGATCTCTCTCAACAACAACAACGGAGGAGGAGGAAAAGAGAGAGATCTCTCTCAACAACAACAACGGAGGAGGAGGAAAAGAGAGAGATCTCTCTCAACAACAACAACGGAGGAGGAGGAAAAGAGAGAGATCTCTCTCAACAACAACAACGGAGGAGGAGGAAAAGAGAGAGATCTCTCTCAACAACAACAACGGAGGAGGAGGAAAAGAGAGAGATCTCTCTCAACAACAACAACGGAGGAGGAGGAAAAGAGAGAGATCTCTCTCAACAACAACAACGGAGGAGGAGGAAAAGAGAGAGATCTCTCTCAACAACAACAACGGAGGAGGAGGAAAAGAGAGAGATCTCTCTCAACAACAACAACGGAGGAGGAGGAAAAGAGAGAGATCTCTCTCAACAACAACAACAACGGAGGAGGAGGAAAAGAGAGAGATCTCTCTCAACAACAACAACGGAGGAGGAGGAAAAGAGAGAGATCTCTCTCAACAACAACAACGGAGGAGGAGGAAAAGAGAGAGATCTCTCTCAACAACAACAACGGAGGAGGAGGAAAAGAGAGAGATCTCTCTCAACAACAACAACGGAGGAGGAGGAAAAGAGAGAGATCTCTCTCAACAACAACAACGGAGGAGGAGGAAAAGAGAGAGATCTCTCTCAACAACAACAACGGAGGAGGAGGAAAAGAGAGAGATCTCTCTCAACAACAACAACGGAGGAGGAGGAAAAGAGAGAGATCTCTCTCAACAACAACAACGGAGGAGGAGGAAAAGAGAGAGATCTCTCTCAACAACAACAACGGAGGAGGAGGAAAAGAGAGAGATCTCTCTCAACAACAACAACGGAGGAGGAGGAAAAGAGAGAGATCTCTCTCAACAACAACAACGGAGGAGGAGGAAAAGAGAGAGATCTCTCTCAACAACAACAACGGAGGAGGAGGAAAAGAGAGAGATCTCTCTCAACAACAACAACGGAGGAGGAGGAAAAGAGAGAGATCTCTCTCAACAACAACAACGGAGGAGGAGGAAAAGAGAGAGATCTCTCTCAACAACAACAACGGAGGAGGAGGAAAAGAGAGAGATCTCTCTCAACAACAACAACGGAGGAGGAGGAAAAGAGAGAGATCTCTCTCAACAACAACAACGGAGGAGGAGGAAAAGAGAGAGATCTCTCTCAACAACAACAACGGAGGAGGAGGAAAAGAGAGAGATCTCTCTCAACAACAACAACGGAGGAGGAGGAAAAGAGAGAGATCTCTCTCAACAACAACAACGGAGGAGGAGGAAAAGAGAGAGATCTCTCTCAACAACAACAACGGAGGAGGAGGAAAAGAGAGAGATCTCTCTCAACAACAACAACGGAGGAGGAGGAAAAGAGAGAGATCTCTCTCAACAACAACAACGGAGGAGGAGGAAAAGAGAGAGATCTCTCTCAACAACAACAACGGAGGAGGAGGAAAAGAGAGAGATCTCTCTCAACAACAACAACGGAGGAGGAGGAAAAGAGAGAGATCTCTCTCAACAACAACAACGGAGGAGGAGGAAAAGAGAGAGATCTCTCTCAACAACAACAACAACGGAGGAGGAGGAAAAGAGAGAGATCTCTCTCAACAACAACAACGGAGGAGGAGGAAAAGAGAGAGATCTCTCTCAACAACAACAACGGAGGAGGAGGAAAAGAGAGAGATCTCTCTCAACAACAACAACGGAGGAGGAGGAAAAGAGAGAGATCTCTCTCAACAACAACAACGGAGGAGGAGGAAAAGAGAGAGATCTCTCTCAACAACAACAACGGAGGAGGAGGAAAAGAGAGAGATCTCTCTCAACAACAACAACGGAGGAGGAGGAAAAGAGAGAGATCTCTCTCAACAACAACAACGGAGGAGGAGGAAAAGAGAGAGATCTCTCTCAACAACAACAACGGAGGAGGAGGAAAAGAGAGAGATCTCTCTCAACAACAACAACGGAGGAGGAGGAAAAGAGAGAGATCTCTCTCAACAACAACAACGGAGGAGGAGGAAAAGAGAGAGATCTCTCTCAACAACAACAACGGAGGAGGAGGAAAAGAGAGAGATCTCTCTCAACAACAACAACGGAGGAGGAGGAAAAGAGAGAGATCTCTCTCAACAACAACAACGGAGGAGGAGGAAAAGAGAGAGATCTCTCTCAACAACAACAACGGAGGAGGAGGAAAAGAGAGAGATCTCTCTCAACAACAACAACGGAGGAGGAGGAAAAGAGAGAGATCTCTCTCAACAACAACAACGGAGGAGGAGGAAAAGAGAGAGATCTCTCTCAACAACAACAACGGAGGAGGAGGAAAAGAGAGAGATCTCTCTCAACAACAACAACGGAGGAGGAGGAAAAGAGAGAGATCTCTCTCTCAACAACAACAACGGAGGAGGAGGAAAAGAGAGAGATCTCTCTCAACAACAACAACGGAGGAGGAGGAAAAGAGAGAGATCTCTCTCAACAACAACAACGGAGGAGGAGGAAAAGAGAGAGATCTCTCTCAACAACAACAACGGAGGAGGAGGAAAAGAGAGAGATCTCTCTCAACAACAACAACGGAGGAGGAGGAAAAGAGAGAGATCTCTCTCAACAACAACAACGGAGGAGGAGGAAAAGAGAGAGATCTCTCTCAACAACAACAACGGAGGAGGAGGAAAAGAGAGAGATCTCTCTCAACAACAACAACGGAGGAGGAGGAAAAGAGAGAGATCTCTCTCAACAACAACAACGGAGGAGGAGGAAAAGAGAGAGATCTCTCTCAACAACAACAACGGAGGAGGAGGAAAAGAGAGAGATCTCTCTCAACAACAACAACGGAGGAGGAGGAAAAGAGAGAGATCTCTCTCAACAACAACAACGGAGGAGGAGGAAAAGAGAGAGATCTCTCTCAACAACAACAACGGAGGAGGAGGAAAAGAGAGAGATCTCTCTCAACAACAACAACGGAGGAGGAGGAAAAGAGAGAGATCTCTCTCAACAACAACAACGGAGGAGGAGGAAAAGAGAGAGATCTCTCTCAACAACAACAACGGAGGAGGAGGAAAAGAGAGAGATCTCTCTCAACAACAACAACGGAGGAGGAGGAAAAGAGAGAGATCTCTCTCAACAACAACAACGGAGGAGGAGGAAAAGAGAGAGATCTCTCTCAACAACAACAACGGAGGAGGAGGAAAAGAGAGAGATCTCTCTCAACAACAACAACGGAGGAGGAGGAAAAGAGAGAGATCTCTCTCAACAACAACAACGGAGGAGGAGGAAAAGAGAGAGATCTCTCTCAACAACAACAACGGAGGAGGAGGAAAAGAGAGAGATCTCTCTCAACAACAACAACGGAGGAGGAGGAGAAAGAGAGAGATCTCTCTCAACAACAACAACGGAGGAGGAGGAAAAGAGAGAGATCTCTCTCAACAACAACAACGGAGGAGGAGGAAAAGAGAGAGATCTCTCTCAACAACAACAACGGAGGAGGAGGAAAAGAGAGAGATCTCTCTCAACAACAACAACGGAGGAGGAGGAAAAGAGAGAGATCTCTCTCAACAACAACAACGGAGGAGGAGGAAAAGAGAGAGATCTCTCTCAACAACAACAACGGAGGAGGAGGAAAAGAGAGAGATCTCTCTCAACAACAACAACGGAGGAGGAGGAAAAGAGAGAGATCTCTCTCAACAACAACAACGGAGGAGGAGGAAAAGAGAGAGATCTCTCTCAACAACAACAACGGAGGAGGAGGAAAAGAGAGAGATCTCTCTCAACAACAACAACGGAGGAGGAGGAAAAGAGAGAGATCTCTCTCAACAACAACAACGGAGGAGGAGGAAAAGAGAGAGATCTCTCTCAACAACAACAACGGAGGAGGAGGAAAAGAGAGAGATCTCTCTCAACAACAACAACGGAGGAGGAGGAAAAGAGAGAGATCTCTCTCAACAACAACAACGGAGGAGGAGGAAAAGAGAGAGATCTCTCTCAACAACAACAACGGAGGAGGAGGAAAAGAGAGAGATCTCTCTCAACAACAACAACGGAGGAGGAGGAAAAGAGAGAGATCTCTCTCAACAACAACAACGGAGGAGGAGGAAAAGAGAGAGATCTCTCTCAACAACAACAACGGAGGAGGAGGAAAAGAGAGAGATCTCTCTCAACAACAACAACGGAGGAGGAGGAAAAGAGAGAGATCTCTCTCAACAACAACAACGGAGGAGGAGGAAAAGAGAGAGATCTCTCTCAACAACAACAACGGAGGAGGAGGAAAAGAGAGAGATCTCTCTCAACAACAACAACGGAGGAGGAGGAAAAGAGAGAGATCTCTCTCAACAACAACAACGGAGGAGGAGGAAAAGAGAGAGATCTCTCTCAACAACAACAACGGAGGAGGAGGAAAAGAGAGAGATCTCTCTCAACAACAACAACGGAGGAGGAGGAAAAGAGAGAGATCTCTCTCAACAACAACAACGGAGGAGGAGGAAAAGAGAGAGATCTCTCTCAACAACAACAACGGAGGAGGAGGAAAAGAGAGAGATCTCTCTCAACAACAACAACGGAGGAGGAGGAAAAGAGAGAGATCTCTCTCAACAACAACAACGGAGGAGGAGGAAAAGAGAGAGATCTCTCTCAACAACAACAACGGAGGAGGAGGAAAAGAGAGAGATCTCTCTCAACAACAACAACGGAGGAGGAGGAAAAGAGAGAGATCTCTCTCAACAACAACAACGGAGGAGGAGGAAAAGAGAGAGATCTCTCTCAACAACAACAACGGAGGAGGAGGAAAAGAGAGAGATCTCTCTCAACAACAACAACGGAGGAGGAGGAAAAGAGAGAGATCTCTCTCAACAACAACAACGGAGGAGGAGGAAAAGAGAGAGATCTCTCTCAACAACAACAACGGAGGAGGAGGAAAAGAGAGAGATCTCTCTCAACAACAACAACGGAGGAGGAGGAAAAGAGAGAGATCTCTCTCAACAACAACAACGGAGGAGGAGGAAAAGAGAGAGATCTCTCTCAACAACAACAACGGAGGAGGAGGAAAAGAGAGAGATCTCTCTCAACAACAACAACGGAGGAGGAGGAAAAGAGAGAGATCTCTCTCAACAACAACAACGGAGGAGGAGGAAAAGAGAGAGATCTCTCTCAACAACAACAACGGAGGAGGAGGAAAAGAGAGAGATCTCTCTCAACAACAACAACGGAGGAGGAGGAAAAGAGAGAGATCTCTCTCAACAACAACAACGGAGGAGGAGGAAAAGAGAGAGATCTCTCTCAACAACAACAACGGAGGAGGAGGAAAAGAGAGAGATCTCTCTCAACAACAACAACGGAGGAGGAGGAAAAGAGAGAGATCTCTCTCAACAACAACAACGGAGGAGGAGGAAAAGAGAGAGATCTCTCTCAACAACAACAACGGAGGAGGAGGAAAAGAGAGAGATCTCTCTCAACAACAACAACGGAGGAGGAGGAAAAGAGAGAGATCTCTCTCAACAACAACAACGGAGGAGGAGGAAAAGAGAGAGATCTCTCTCAACAACAACAACGGAGGAGGAGGAAAAGAGAGAGATCTCTCTCAACAACAACAACGGAGGAGGAGGAAAAGAGAGAGATCTCTCTCAACAACAACAACGGAGGAGGAGGAAAAGAGAGAGATCTCTCTCAACAACAACAACGGAGGAGGAGGAAAAGAGAGAGATCTCTCTCAACAACAACAACGGAGGAGGAGGAAAAGAGAGAGATCTCTCTCAACAACAACAACGGAGGAGGAGGAAAAGAGAGAGATCTCTCTCAACAACAACAACGGAGGAGGAGGAAAAGAGAGAGATCTCTCTCAACAACAACAACGGAGGAGGAGGAAAAGAGAGAGATCTCTCTCAACAACAACAACGGAGGAGGAGGAAAAGAGAGAGATCTCTCTCAACAACAACAACGGAGGAGGAGGAAAAGAGAGAGATCTCTCTCAACAACAACAACGGAGGAGGAGGAAAAGAGAGAGATCTCTCTCAACAACAACAACGGAGGAGGAGGAAAAGAGAGAGATCTCTCTCAACAACAACAACGGAGGAGGAGGAAAAGAGAGAGATCTCTCTCAACAACAACAACGGAGGAGGAGGAAAAGAGAGAGATCTCTCTCAACAACAACAACGGAGGAGGAGGAAAAGAGAGAGATCTCTCTCAACAACAACAACGGAGGAGGAGGAAAAGAGAGAGATCTCTCTCAACAACAACAACGGAGGAGGAGGAAAAGAGAGAGATCTCTCTCAACAACAACAACGGAGGAGGAGGAAAAGAGAGAGATCTCTCTCAACAACAACAACGGAGGAGGAGGAAAAGAGAGAGATCTCTCTCAACAACAACAACGGAGGAGGAGGAAAAGAGAGAGATCTCTCTCAACAACAACAACGGAGGAGGAGGAAAAGAGAGAGATCTCTCTCAACAACAACAACGGAGGAGGAGGAAAAGAGAGAGATCTCTCTCAACAACAACAACGGAGGAGGAGGAAAAGAGAGAGATCTCTCTCAACAACAACAACGGAGGAGGAGGAAAAGAGAGAGATCTCTCTCAACAACAACAACGGAGGAGGAGGAAAAGAGAGAGATCTCTCTCAACAACAACAACGGAGGAGGAGGAAAAGAGAGAGATCTCTCTCAACAACAACAACGGAGGAGGAGGAAAAGAGAGAGATCTCTCTCAACAACAACAACGGAGGAGGAGGAAAAGAGAGAGATCTCTCTCAACAACAACAACGGAGGAGGAGGAAAAGAGAGAGATCTCTCTCAACAACAACAACGGAGGAGGAGGAAAAGAGAGAGATCTCTCTCAACAACAACAACGGAGGAGGAGGAAAAGAGAGAGATCTCTCTCAACAACAACAACGGAGGAGGAGGAAAAGAGAGAGATCTCTCTCAACAACAACAACGGAGGAGGAGGAAAAGAGAGAGATCTCTCTCAACAACAACAACGGAGGAGGAGGAAAAGAGAGAGATCTCTCTCAACAACAACAACGGAGGAGGAGGAAAAGAGAGAGATCTCTCTCAACAACAACAACGGAGGAGGAAAAGAGAGAGATCTCTCTCAACAACAACAACGGAGGAGGAGGAAAAGAGAGAGATTCTCTCTCAACAACAACAACGGAGGAGGAGGAAAAGAGAGAGATCTCTCTCAACAACAACAACGGAGGAGGAGGAAAAGAGAGAGATCTCTCTCTCAACAACAACAACGGAGGAGGAGGAAAAGAGAGAGATCTCTCTCAACAACAACAACGGAGGAGGAGGAAAAGAGAGAGATCTCTCTCTCAACAACAACAACGGAGGAGGAGGAAAAGAGAGAGATCTCTCTCAACAACAACAACGGAGGAGGAGGAAAAGAGAGAGATCTCTCTCAACAACAACAACGGAGGAGGAGGAAAAGAGAGAGATCTCTCTCAACAATCTCTCTCAACAACAACAACGGAGGAGGAGGAAAAGAGAGAGATCTCTCTCAACAACAACAACGGAGGAGGAGGAAAAGAGAGAGATCTCTCTCAACAACAACAACGGAGGAGGAGGAAAAGAGAGAGATCTCTCTCAACAACAACAACGGAGGAGGAGGAAAAGAGAGAGATCTCTCTCAACAACAACAACGGAGGAGGAGGAAAAGAGAGAGATCTCTCTCAACAACAACAACGGAGGAGGAGGAAAAGAGAGAGATCTCTCTCAACAACAACAACGGAGGAGGAGGAAAAGAGAGAGATCTCTCTCAACAACAACAACGGAGGAGGAGGAAAAGAGAGAGATCTCTCTCAACAACAACAACGGAGGAGGAGGAAAAGAGAGAGATCTCTCTCAACAACAACAACGGAGGAGGAGGAAAAGAGAGAGATCTCTCTCAACAACAACAACGGAGGAGGAGGAAAAGAGAGAGATCTCTCTCAACAACAACAACGGAGGAGGAGGAAAAGAGAGAGATCTTCTCTCTCAACAACAACAACGAGGAGGAGGGAAAAGAGAGAGATCTCTCTCAACAACAACAAACGGAGGAGGAGAAAAGAGAGAGATCTCTCTCAACAACAACAACGGAGGAGGAGGAAAAGAGAGAGATCTCTCTCAACAACAACAACGAGGAGAGGAAAAGAGAGAGATCTCTCTCAACAACAACAACGGAGAGGAGAAAGAAGAGATCTCTCTCAACAACAACAACGGAGGAGGAGGAAAAGAGAGAGATCTCTCTCAACAACAACAACGAGGAGGAGGAAAAGAGAGAGATCTCTCTCAACAACAACAACGAGGAGGAGGAAAAGAGAGAGATCTCTCTCAACAACAACAACGAGGAGGAGGAAAAGAGAGAGATCTCTCTCAACAACAACAACGGGAGGAGGAGAAAGAGAGAGATCTCTCTCAACAACAACAACGAGGAGGAAAAAGAGAGATCTCTCTCAACAACAACAACGGAGGAGGAGGAAAAGAGAGAGATCTCTCTCAACAACAACAACGGAGGAGGAGGAAAAGAGAGAGATCTCTCTCAACAACAACAACGGAGGAGGAGGAAAAGAGAGAGATCTCTCTCAACAACAACAACGGAGGAGGAGGAAAAAGAGAGAGATCTCTCTCAACAACAACAACGAGGAGAGGATAAAGAGAGAGATCTCTCTCAACAACAACAACGAGGAGGAGGAAAAGAGAGAGATCTCTCTCAACAACAACAACGGAGGAGGAGGAAAAGAGAGAGATCTCTCTCAACAACAACAACGGAGGAGGAGGAAAAGAGAGAGATCTCTCTCAACAACAACAACGGAGGAGGAGGAAAAGAGAGAGATCTCTCTCAACAACAACAACGGAGGGAGGAGGAAAAGAGAGAGATCTCTCTCAACAACAACAACGGAGGAGGAGGAAAAGAGAGAGATCTCTCTCAACAACAACAACGAGGAGGAGGAAAAGAGAGAGATCTCTCTCAACAACAACAACGAGGAGGAGGAAAAGAGAGAGATCTCTCTCAACAACAACAACGAGGAGGAGGAAAAGAGAGAGATCTCTCTCAACAACAACAACGGAGGAGGAGGAAAAAGAGAGATCTCTCTCAACAACAACAACGAGAGGAGGAAAAGAGAGAGATCTCTCTCAACAACAACAACGGAGGAGGAGGAAAAGAGAGAGATCTCTCTCAACAACAACAACGAGGAGGAGGAAAAGAGAGAGATCTCTCTCAACAACAACAACGAGGAGGAGAAAAGAGAGAGATCTCTCTCAACAACAACAACGGAGGAGGAGGAAAAGAGAGAGATCTCTCTCAACAACAACAACGGAGGAGAGGAAAAGAGAGAGATCTCTCTCAACAACAACAACGAGGAGGAGGAAAAGAGAGAGATCTCTCTCAACAACAACAACGGAGGAGGAGGAAAAGAGAGAGATCTCTCTCAACAACAACAACGGAGGAGGAGGAAAAGAGAGAGATCTCTCTCAACAACAACAACGGAGGAGGAGGAAAAGAGAGAGATCTCTCTCAACAACAACAACGGAGGAGGAGGAAAAGAGAGATCTCTCTCAACAACAACAACGGAGGAGGAGGAAAAGAGAGAGATCTCTCTCAACAACAACAACGAGGAGGAGGAAAAGAGAGAGATCTCTCTCAACAACAACAACGGAGGAGGAGGAAAAGAGAGAGATCTCTCTCAACAACAACAACGGAGGAGGAGGAAAAGAGAGAGATCTCTCTCAACAACAACAACGGAGGAGGAGGAAAAGAGAGAGATCTCTCTCAACAACAACAACGGAGGAGGAGGAAAAGAGAGAGATCTCTCTCAACAACAACAACGGAGGAGGAGGAAAAGAGAGAGATCTCTCTCAACAACAACAACGAGGAGGAGGAAAAGAGAGAGATCTCTCTCAACAACAACAACGGAGGAGGAGGAAAAGAGAGAGATCTCTCTCAACAACAACAACGGAGGAGGAGGAAAAGAGAGAGATCTCTCTCAACAACAACAACGGAGGAGGAGGAAAAGAGAGAGATCTCTCTCAACAACAACAACGGAGGAGGAGGAAAAGAGAGAGATCTCTCTCAACAACAACAACGGAGGAGGAGGAAAAGAGAGAGATCTCTCTCAACAACAACAACGGAGGAGGAGGAAAAGAGAGAGATCTCTCTCAACAACAACAACGGAGGAGGAGGAAAAGAGAGAGATCTCTCTCAACAACAACAACGGAGGAGGAGGAAAAGAGAGAGATCTCTCTCAACAACAACAACGGAGGAGGAGGAAAAGAGAGAGATCTCTCTCAACAACAACAACGGAGGAGGAGGAAAAGAGAGAGATCTCTCTCAACAACAACAACGGAGGAGGAGGAAAAGAGAGAGATCTCTCTCAACAACAACAACGGAGGAGGAGGAAAAGAGAGAGATCTCTCTCAACAACAACAACGGAGGAGGAGGAAAAGAGAGAGATCTCTCTCAACAACAACAACGGAGGAGGAGGAAAAGAGAGAGATCTCTCTCAACAACAACAACGGAGGAGGAGGAAAAGAGAGAGATCTCTCTCAACAACAACAACGGAGGAGGAGGAAAAGAGAGAGATCTCTCTCAACAACAACAACGGAGGAGGAGGAAAAGAGAGAGATCTCTCTCAACAACAACAACGGAGGAGGAGGAAAAGAGAGAGATCTCTCTCAACAACAACAACGGAGGAGGAGGAAAAGAGAGAGATCTCTCTCAACAACAACAACGGAGGAGGAGGAAAAGAGAGAGATCTCTCTCAACAACAACAACGGAGGAGGAGGAAAAGAGAGAGATCTCTCTCAACAACAACAACGGAGGAGGAGGAAAAGAGAGAGATCTCTCTCAACAACAACAACGGAGGAGGAGGAAAAGAGAGAGATCTCTCTCAACAACAACAACGGAGGAGGAGGAAAAGAGAGAGATCTCTCTCAACAACAACAACGGAGGAGGAGGAAAAGAGAGAGATCTCTCTCAACAACAACAACGGAGGAGGAGGAAAAGAGAGAGATCTCTCTCAACAACAACAACGGAGGAGGAGGAAAAGAGAGAGATCTCTCTCAACAACAACAACGGAGGAGGAGGAAAAGAGAGAGATCTCTCTCAACAACAACAACGGAGGAGGAGGAAAAGAGAGAGATCTCTCTCAACAACAACAACGGAGGAGGAGGAAAAGAGAGAGATCTCTCTCAACAACAACAACGGAGGAGGAGGAAAAGAGAGAGATCTCTCTCAACAACAACAACGGAGGAGGAGGAAAAGAGAGAGATCTCTCTCAACAACAACAACGGAGGAGGAGGAAAAGAGAGAGATCTCTCTCAACAACAACAACGGAGGAGGAGGAAAAGAGAGAGATCTCTCTCAACAACAACAACGGAGGAGGAGGAAAAGAGAGAGATCTCTCTCAACAACAACAACGGAGGAGGAGGAAAAGAGAGAGATCTCTCTCAACAACAACAACGGAGGAGGAGGAAAAGAGAGAGATCTCTCTCAACAACAACAACGGAGGAGGAGGAAAAGAGAGAGATCTCTCTCAACAACAACAACGGAGGAGGAGGAAAAGAGAGAGATCTCTCTCAACAACAACAACGGAGGAGGAGGAAAAGAGAGAGATCTCTCTCAACAACAACAACGGAGGAGGAGGAAAAGAGAGAGATCTCTCTCAACAACAACAACGGAGGAGGAGGAAAAGAGAGAGATCTCTCTCAACAACAACAACGGAGGAGGAGGAAAAGAGAGAGATCTCTCTCAACAACAACAACGGAGGAGGAGGAAAAGAGAGAGATCTCTCTCAACAACAACAACGGAGGAGGAGGAAAAGAGAGAGATCTCTCTCAACAACAACAACGGAGGAGGAGGAAAAGAGAGAGATCTCTCTCAACAACAACAACGGAGGAGGAGGAAAAGAGAGAGATCTCTCTCAACAACAACAACGGAGGAGGAGGAAAAGAGAGAGATCTCTCTCAACAACAACAACGGAGGAGGAGGAAAAGAGAGAGATCTCTCTCAACAACAACAACGGAGGAGGAGGAAAAGAGAGAGATCTCTCTCAACAACAACAACGGAGGAGGAGGAAAAGAGAGAGATCTCTCTCAACAACAACAACGGAGGAGGAGGAAAAGAGAGAGATCTCTCTCAACAACAACAACGGAGGAGGAGGAAAAGAGAGAGATCTCTCTCAACAACAACAACGGAGGAGGAGGAAAAGAGAGAGATCTCTCTCAACAACAACAACGGAGGAGGAGGAAAAGAGAGAGATCTCTCTCAACAACAACAACGGAGGAGGAGGAAAAGAGAGAGATCTCTCTCAACAACAACAACGGAGGAGGAGGAAAAGAGAGAGATCTCTCTCAACAACAACAACGGAGGAGGAGGAAAAGAGAGAGATCTCTCTCAACAACAACAACGGAGGAGGAGGAAAAGAGAGAGATCTCTCTCAACAACAACAACGGAGGAGGAGGAAAAGAGAGAGATCTCTCTCAACAACAACAACGGAGGAGGAGGAAAAGAGAGAGATCTCTCTCAACAACAACAACGGAGGAGGAGGAAAAGAGAGAGATCTCTCTCAACAACAACAACGGAGGAGGAGGAAAAGAGAGAGATCTCTCTCAACAACAACAACGGAGGAGGAGGAAAAGAGAGAGATCTCTCTCAACAACAACAACGGAGGAGGAGGAAAAGAGAGAGATCTCTCTCAACAACAACAACGGAGGAGGAGGAAAAGAGAGAGATCTCTCTCAACAACAACAACGGAGGAGGAGGAAAAGAGAGAGATCTCTCTCAACAACAACAACGGAGGAGGAGGAAAAGAGAGAGATCTCTCTCAACAACAACAACGGAGGAGGAGGAAAAGAGAGAGATCTCTCTCAACAACAACAACGGAGGAGGAGGAAAAGAGAGAGATCTCTCTCAACAACAACAACGGAGGAGGAGGAAAAGAGAGAGATCTCTCTCAACAACAACAACGGAGGAGGAGGAAAAGAGAGAGATCTCTCTCAACAACAACAACGGAGGAGGAGGAAAAGAGAGAGATCTCTCTCAACAACAACAACGGAGGAGGAGGAAAAGAGAGAGAGATCTCTCTCAACAACAACAACGGAGGAGGAGGAAAAGAGAGAGATCTCTCTCAACAACAACAACGGAGGAGGAGGAAAAGAGAGAGATCTCTCTCAACAACAACAACGGAGGAGGAGGAAAAGAGAGAGA
>NC_048476.1:0-16516 GCF_987537825.1 Furipterus horrens
GTTAATGTAGCTTAAACAAACAAAGCGAAGCACTGAAAATGCTTAGATGAGTTACTAAACTCCATAAACAAATAGGTTTGGTCCCAGCCTTTTTATTAGTTTCTAGCAAAATTACACATGCAAGTATCCGCACCCCAGTGAAAATGCCCTCCAAGTCGCAATGCGATAAAAAGGAGCAGGTATCAAGCACGCCACAGCAGCTCACGACACCTTGCTTAGCCACACCCCCACGGGAGACAGCAGTGATAAAAATTAGGCCATAAACGAAAGTTCGACCAAATTATGCTACTCAGGGTTGGTAAATTTCGTGCCAGCCACCGCGGCCATACGATTAACCCAAACTAATAAAACTACGGCGTAAAGCGTGTTTAATATATAATCATATTAATAAAGCCAAATTATAACTAATCCGTAAAAAGTCTTAGTTACAGTAAGACCATTGACGAAAGTAGCTTTAAATACAATGATCCCACGACAGCTAAGACCCAAACTGGGATTAGATACCCCACTATGCTTAGCCTTAAACCCAAAAAGTTAAAACTAACAAAACTACTCGCCAGAGTACTACTAGCCAAAGCCTGAAACTCAAAGGACTTGGCGGTGCTTTACATCCCTCTAGAGGAGCCTGTTCTATAATCGATAACCCCCGATAAACCTCACCAATCCTGGCCAATTCCGCCTATATACCGCCATCCTCAGCAAACCCTAAAAAGGAAAAACAGTAAGCTCAAGCATATTACATAAAAACGTTAGGTCAAGGTGTAGCTCATGGATTGGAAAGCAATGGGCTACATTCCCTGACTAACAGGTTACCATTTATAAACGAAAGCCCTTGTGAAATCAAGTACTAAAGGTGGATTTAGCAGTAAACTAAGAATAGAGTGCCTAGTTGAAAAGGGCCATAAAGCACGCACACACCGCCCGTCACCCTCCTCGATTACCTACGATAGTTAACAAGCCATAGCTAGCACACCATCACATGTACTAGAGGAGATAAGTCGTAACAAGGTAAGTGTACTGGAAAGTGCACTTGGATAATCCAAAGTGTAGCTTAACACAAAGCATCTAGCTTACACCTAGAAGATTTCATACAAATGACCACTTTGAGCCGTACCTAGCTCAAAAAAAAAAACAAAATACAACTAGCACTGCCTAATAAAACAAAACATTTAAACAGACATAAAAGTATAGGAGATAGAAATTACAATAGAAGCTATAGAGAAAGTACCGCAAGGGAACCATGAAAGAACTGAACCAAAGCAATAAACAGCAAAGCTTACCCCTTCTACCTTTTGCATAATGAATTAACTAGACTGCCCTAGCAAAGAGAACTCAAGTTAGCCCCCCCGAAACCAGACGAGCTATTTACGAACAACTTTACAGAGTAAACTCATCTATGTGGCAAAATAGTGAGAAGATTCGCAAATAGAGGTGACAAGCCAATCGAGCCTGGTGATAGCTGGTTATCCAGGAAAAGAATATTAGTTCAAATTTAAATTTACCTAAAAACCTAGTAATTATAATGTAAATTTAAATTATAGTCTAAAGAGGTACAGCTCTTTAGACAAAGACTACAATCTTAACTAGAGAGTAAGCATACAAACTATCAAAGTTGGCCTAAAAGCAGCCACCAATTAAGAAAGCGTTCAAGCTCAACATAACACACTACATCAATACCATAATTACTAAGCCAACTCCTAAAACATAACTGGATTATTCTATTATTACATAGAAGAAACACTGTTAATATGAGTAACAAGAAAATTTTCTCCAAGCACATGTGTATAACAGACCGAATACTCACTGATAATTAACAAAAAGCAAACCCAACCAAACAACAGGACACTTGCCCAACAACTTGTTAGCCCAACACAGGAGTGCACCATGGAAAGATTAAAAAGAGTAAAAGGAACTAGGCAAACACGAATTCCGCCTGTTTACCAAAAACATCACCTCTAGCATGCCCAGTATTAGAGGCACTGCCTGCCCAGTGACAATAGTTAAACGGCCGCGGTATCCTGACCGTGCAAAGGTAGCATAATCACTTGTTCTTTAAATAAGGACTTGAATGAAGGGCCACACGAGAATTCTACTGTCTCTTACTCTAAATCAGTGAAATTGACCTTCCCGTGAAGAGGCGGGAATGACTAAATAAGACGAGAAGACCCTATGGAGCTTTAATTGCATGCTCTATCAGACACTAAAAATACCCAAAAGGTATAAAACGCTCTTACTAGCGCAGCAATTTAGGTTGGGGTGACCTCGGAGTATAACTCAACCTCCGAGTGATTTAAAACCTAGACAAACAAGTCAAAGAAACAAAAATCACTTATTGATCCAAATCAAATTTGATCAACGAAATAAGTTACCCTAGGGATAACAGCGCAATCCTATTTAAGAGCCCCTATCGACAATAGGGTTTACGACCTCGATGTTGGATCAGGACATCCTAATGGTGCAGCAGCTATTAATGGTTCGTTTGTTCAACGATTAAAGTCCTACGTGATCTGAGTTCAGACCGGAGTAATCCAGGTCGGTTTCTATCTATTTTTTGTCCCTCCCAGTACGAAAGGATAAGAGAGACGGGGCCAACTTCCCAAAAGCGCCCTCAAGACTAACAGATGATACAGTATGAATCTGGAGCATAAAAACTAACCCACCCTAGACCAGGGTTTGTTAGAGTGGCAGAGCCCGGTAATTGCATAAAACTTAAACCTTTACAACCAGAGGTTCAACTCCTCTCTCTAACAACATGTTCTTCCTAAACTTACTACTAATAATTATCCCAGTACTAGTAGCCGTAGCTTTCCTAACCCTAACTGAACGCAAGGTACTAGGCTATATACAACTACGTAAAGGCCCTAACATCGTAGGACCATGAGGTCTACTACAACCAATCGCCGATGCAGTTAAATTATTTACCAAAGAACCCCTACGACCTACAACATCATCCATCACTATATTTATTATAGCCCCAATTCTAGCTCTAATACTAGCACTAACCATATGAACCCCTCTACCCATACCTCAACCCATAATTAACATAAACCTGGGCATTCTATTCATACTCTCTATATCTAGCCTAGCAGTGTACTCCATTTTATGATCAGGCTGAGCTTCCAACTCAAACTATGCTCTAATTGGAGCCCTCCGGGCCGTAGCACAGACAATCTCTTATGAAGTCACACTAGCAATTATCCTTCTATCTGTACTACTAATAAACGGCTCATATACCCTACCAACCCTGATCACTACCCAACAATACATATGACTGATCTTACCATCATGGCCACTAGCAATAATATGATTTATCTCCACTCTAGCCGAAACCAACCGGGCCCCCTTCGACCTGACAGAAGGAGAATCAGAGCTAGTTTCAGGATTCAATGTAGAATATGCAGGAGGCCCATTCGCATTATTCTTCCTAGCAGAATACGCCAACATCATCATAATAAATGCCCTAACTACAGTCCTATTTCTAGGGGCCTGAAACTACCCCACCGCCCCAGAACTAAACACTATCAGCTTCATAACCAAAACCCTCATACTCACCATAGCTTTCTTATGGGTTCGAGCCTCATATCCACGGTTTCGATACGACCAACTTATGCACTTACTATGAAAAAATTTCCTCCCCCTAACACTAGCACTATGCATATGACACATCACCATACCAATCACCACAGCAGGCATTCCCCCCATAACATAAGAAATATGTCTGATAAAAGAGTTACTTTGATAGAGTAAACCATAGAGGATAAAACCCTCTTATTTCTAGAACTATAGGAGTCGAACCTAATCTTAAGAATCCAAAAATCTTCGTGCTACCATTTACACCAAATCCTAAGTAAGGTCAGCTAAATAAGCTATCGGGCCCATACCCCGAAAATGTTGGTTTATATCCTTCCCGTACTAATAAACCCCATCATCCTATCAATCATCGCATCAACCATCATCTTAGGGACTATCATTGTTATAATAAGCTCCCATTGGCTTATAATTTGACTAGGTTTTGAAATAAACATACTAGCAATTATTCCAATCCTAATAAAAACCCACAACCCACGATCAACAGAAGCCTCCGCCAAATACTTTTTCACCCAGACAACCGCATCAGCACTACTACTCCTAGCCGTAATTATCAACCTAATATACTCAGGACAATGAACAACCACCAAACCATTAAACAACCTAGCCTCATCTATCATGACCCTAGCACTAGCTATAAAACTAGGCCTCTCCCCATTCCACTACTGAGTGCCAGAAGTTACCCAAGGAATCCCCCTATCATCAGGACTAATCTTACTAACATGACAAAAACTAGCCCCATTATCTGTACTATACAATATAGCACCAAACATCAATTCAGACCTACTACTAACAATATCTATGCTATCCATCCTGTTAGGAGGATGAGGCGGCCTCAACCAAACCCAACTACGCAAAATAATAGCATACTCTTCTATTGCCCATATAGGATGAATAACTGCCATCATTATCTACAACCCTGCCATAACAATCTTAAACCTAGTAATCTACATCCTATTAACAACCACTATATTCCTCATACTCATTAACAACTCTACAACCACAACCCTGTCTCTAGCCCATACATGAAACAATACGCCACTGCTCACTATTACCATACTATTGACCCTGCTCTCACTAGGGGGCCTTCCCCCACTCACCGGCTTCATGCCAAAATGAATAATTATCCAAGAACTAACAAAAAATGACGCAATTATCCTACCTTTACTTATAGCCATAGCCGCCCTACTCAACCTATACTTCTATATACGCCTAGCATACGCTACAGCACTAACCATGTTCCCTACCATAAACAATATAAAAATAAAATGGCACCTAAAAACCATAAAACAGACTCCACTTCTACCCCCTCTAATTATTATCTCAACCATAGCACTTCCACTAACCCCCATAATCATGGCATTAAACTAGGAGTTTAGGTTAACCTAGACCAAGAGCCTTCAAAGCCCTAAGCAAGTTTATACAACTTAACTCCTGGTATAAGGACTGCAGGACCACACCCTACATCAATTGAATGCAAATCAACTACTTTAATTAAGCTAAGACCTTACTAGATTGATGGGCTTCAAACCCACGAAACTTTAGTTAACAGCTAAAAACCCTAGTCAACTGGCTTCAATCTACTTCTCCCGCCGTTAGGGGAAAAAAGGCGGGAGAAGCCCCGGCAGGATTGAAGCTGCTTCTTTGAATTTGCAATTCAACGTGCAATACACCACAGGGCTTGGTAAAAAGAGGACTTTACCTCTGTGCTTAGATTTACAGCCTAATGCCTACTCGGCCATTTTACCTATGTTCACAACACGTTGACTATTTTCAACAAACCATAAAGACATTGGCACACTTTACATAATCTTCGGCGCTTGGGCCGGGATAATTGGTACCGCTCTGAGCCTGATTATCCGTGCTGAACTAGGCCAACCAGGAGCCCTCATAGGCGACGACCAAATTTACAATGTAGTTGTAACCGCCCATGCCTTCGTAATAATCTTCTTCATAGTTATGCCCATCATAATTGGCGGATTTGGCAACTGACTTATTCCCCTTATGATTGGAGCCCCTGACATGGCCTTCCCGCGAATAAATAACATGAGCTTTTGACTGTTACCACCATCCTTTCTACTACTACTGGCCTCCTCCATGGTAGAGGCCGGCGTAGGGACTGGTTGAACCGTCTACCCACCTTTAGCAGGCAACCTCGCTCACGCAGGAGCTTCTGTAGACCTGGCTATTTTTTCTTTGCACCTGGCAGGGGTCTCATCAATTCTTGGGGCTATTAACTTTATTACTACTATCATTAACATAAAACCTCCCGCTCTAAACCAGTACCAAACCCCCTTATTTGTCTGATCAGTTGTAATCACAGCCGTTCTATTACTGTTATCACTACCAGTGCTAGCTGCTGGCATTACTATACTACTAACTGACCGAAACTTAAACACTACCTTTTTCGACCCGGCTGGGGGAGGAGATCCAATCTTATATCAGCACTTGTTCTGATTTTTCGGCCACCCAGAAGTATATATCCTAATCCTCCCTGGCTTCGGAATAATTTCTCACATTGTCACATACTACTCAGGCAAAAAAGAGCCTTTCGGGTACATGGGTATAGTTTGAGCCATAATATCCATTGGATTCTTAGGTTTTATTGTATGAGCCCACCATATGTTTACCGTAGGAATGGACGTAGACACACGAGCTTATTTTACCTCTGCAACTATAATCATTGCAATTCCAACAGGTGTAAAAGTATTCAGCTGACTAGCCACCTTGCATGGAGGTAATATTAAATGATCCCCAGCTATACTATGAGCACTAGGCTTTATTTTCCTATTCACAGTAGGAGGCCTAACAGGCATCGTATTAGCTAACTCATCATTAGACATCGTACTACATGATACATATTATGTAGTAGCCCATTTCCACTACGTCTTGTCAATAGGAGCTGTTTTCGCCATCCTAGGAGGATTTGTTCACTGATTCCCACTTTTCTCCGGGTACACACTAAATAACACATGAGCCAAAATCCAGTTCCTAGTTATGTTTGTAGGTGTAAATATAACTTTTTTCCCTCAACATTTTTTAGGTCTATCTGGTATACCACGACGCTACTCCGACTACCCAGATGCCTACGCCACCTGAAATACGGTGTCATCTATAGGCTCCTTCATCTCACTAACAGCCGTCATACTACTAATCTTCATGATCTGAGAGGCATTCGCAGCCAAACGAGAAGTAATGATAGTAGAACTAACAGCTACTAACCTAGAATGACTCCACGGATGTCCTCCTCCATATCACACATTTGAAGAACCAACATACGTAGTCCCAAAATAAGAAAGGAAGGAATCGAACCCCCTAAGATTGGTTTCAAGCCAACATCATAGCCACTATGTCTTTCTCCACCAGCGAGACATTAGTAAAACTTACATAACTTTGTCAAAGTTAAGTTACAAGCGAAACCCTTGTATGTCTCCATGGCTTACCCATCTCAACTAGGACTTCAAGACGCTACTTCTCCTATTATAGAGGAACTACTTCACTTTCATGACCACACACTAATAATTGTATTCCTAATTAGCTCACTAGTACTATATATCATCTCACTAATACTAACAACTAACCTAACACATACAAATACAATAGACGCCCAAGAAGTAGAAACAATCTGGACCATCCTACCCGCTCTGATTTTAATTACAATCGCACTCCCCTCTCTACGAATCCTATATATAATAGATGAAATCAATAATCCTCTGATAACTGTAAAAACTATGGGTCACCAGTGATACTGAAGCTACGAATATACTGATTATGAAGATTTAGCCTTTGACTCCTACATAGTACCCACCACAGACCTAAAACCAGGAGAACTCCGCCTCCTAGAAGTAGATAACCGACTAGTACTGCCGATAGAAATAACAATTCGAATGCTAGTGTCATCCGAAGATGTCCTTCACTCCTGAGCAGTTCCTTCTCTGGGCCTGAAAACTGATGCAATCCCAGGTCGCCTAAACCAAACAACCCTTCTATCCACCCGCCCAGGATTATATTATGGCCAATGCTCTGAAATTTGTGGGTCTAATCACAGCTTTATACCAATTGTCCTCGAAATAGTACCACTAAATCACTTTGAAAAATGATCGGCCTCAATATTAACATCATTAAGAAGCTAGTAGCATTAACCTTTTAAGTTAAAGATAGGGAAACCAAATTCCCCTTAATGGTATGCCACAACTAGATACATCAACCTGAACTATTACAATCGTATCTACCCTACTAACCCTATTCATTATTATACAACTGAAAATCTCTACCTACCTGTACTACCCCTCCCCCCAGCCAATAACCACCAAGACTACCAAATCCCTTGTACCCTGAGAAACTAAATGAACGAAAATTTATTCTCCTCTTTCATTACCCCTACAATAATAGGTCTGCCTATTGTTGTCCTAGTGATTATATTTCCAACCATTATATTCCCATCAACAAACCAGCTAATCTGTAACCGTCTGCTAACAATTCAACAATGGCTTCTTCGACTAACATCTAAACAAATACTTTCAATTCATAATAACAAAGGACAGACCTGGGCTCTGATATTAATGTCCTTAATTATATTTATTGGCACAACCAATCTCCTAGGCCTCCTACCACACTCCTTTACTCCCACAACTCAATTATCAATAAACCTAGGTATAGCCATCCCTTTATGAGCAGGTACCGTTATTCTAGGCTTCCGACACAAAACTAAAGCCTCACTAGCCCACTTCCTACCCCAGGGCACCCCATTACCCCTAATTCCCATGCTAATTATTATCGAAACAATCAGCCTATTTATCCAGCCAATAGCACTAGCGGTGCGATTAACTGCCAACATCACAGCCGGACATTTACTAATTCACCTTATTGGAGGAGCCACATTAGCCTTAATAAACATTAACACAACCATCGCCCTCATCACGTTCATTATCTTACTATTATTAACCATCTTAGAATTCGCCGTAGCTCTCATCCAAGCCTACGTATTTACACTTCTGGTAAGCCTATATCTACACGACAATGCCTAATGACCCACCAAACCCACGCCTACCACATAGTCAATCCAAGCCCATGACCACTAACAGGTGCACTTTCTGCCCTCTTACTGACCTCGGGCTTAGTTATATGATTCCACTTTAACTCCATATTCCTACTACTCCTTGGCCTTGCTACCAACACCCTCACTATATATCAATGATGGCGTGACATTATCCGAGAGAGTACTTTCCAAGGACATCACACACCCATCGTACAAAAAGGTCTTCGCTACGGAATAATTCTTTTTATTATCTCAGAAGTTTTCTTCTTTTCCGGCTTCTTTTGAGCCTTCTATCACTCAAGCCTAGCTCCGACCCCAGAGCTGGGAGGGCTTTGACCTCCAACAGGAATCACCCCACTAAACCCATTAGACGTCCCATTACTAAACACATCCGTACTACTAGCCTCAGGCGTTTCCATCACCTGGGCCCACCACAGCCTAATAGAAGGTAACCGTAAGGGAATACTACAAGCACTAGCCATCACTATTTGCCTGGGATTATATTTTACACTACTACAAGCATCAGAATATTACGAAACCTCCTTCACGATCTCCGATGGTGTTTACGGATCCACTTTCTTCATAGCCACGGGCTTCCATGGATTACACGTAATCATTGGCTCCACCTTCCTCATTGTATGCATACTACGACAACTAAAATTCCACTTCACATCTAGCCACCACTTCGGATTCGAAGCAGCTGCTTGATACTGACACTTCGTAGATGTCGTCTGACTCTTCCTCTACGTATCAATTTATTGATGAGGCTCATGCTCTTTTAGTATTAATCAGTACAACTGACTTCCAATCAGTTAGTTTCGGCAAACCCCGAAGAAGAGCAATAAACATACTGTTAGCTCTAATTACCCACTCCATACTGGCATCCCTCCTAGTGATCATTGCATTCTGACTGCCCCAGACAAACTCATACTCAGAAAAACTGAGCCCTTACGAGTGCGGCTTCGACCCTACTAGTCCAGCCCGCCTGCCGTTCTCCATAAAATTCTTCCTAGTAGCCATCACCTTTCTACTCTTTGATCTAGAAATTGCACTTCTACTCCCCCTTCCATGAGCATACCAAACAAACAACCTAAACAACATGCTCCCTATCTCTCTACTTCTACTCTCTCTGCTAGCCATCAGTCTACTTTATGAATGATCAAATGACGGACTAGAATGATCTGAATAATGATAATTAGTTTAAACAAAACAAGTGATTTCGACTCACTAGATTATGCCAAACTCCATAATTATCAAATGACACTAACGTACATGAACATATTTGTAGCATTCATAATCTCCCTAACAGGCCTACTAATATATCGATCACATATAATGTCCTCCCTATTGTGCCTGGAAGGTATAATATTATCCCTGTTCGTACTAATATCTATCACTATTCTAAGCATTAACATAACACTAGCCAACATACTACCAATTATCCTTCTAGTATTCGCTGCGTGCGAAGCAGCTCTAGGATTATCTTTGCTAGTAATAGTATCAAACACTTACGGTACGGACTATGTTCAAAGCCTAAACCTACTACAATGCTAAAAATTATTATCCCAACCACTATAATCATTCCCCTTACATGATTATCAAAAAATAAACTAGTATGAATCAACACAACAATACATAGCCTAATTATTAATCTCCTGTGTCTCCCTCTAATAGCTCAATTTGGAGACAATAGCATTAACTTATCCCAAATGTTCTTCACCGACGCACTATCCGCACCTCTCCTAATGCTAACTATATGACTGTTACCCCTTATGATTATAGCAAGCCAATCTCACCTATCCAACGAAACACCAACCCGAAAAAAACTATATATCACAATACTTGTAACCCTGCAAGTACTTCTTATCATAACTTTCACCGTCTCTGAACTAATTTTATTCTATATCTTATTTGAAGCCACTTTACTACCTACACTCGTCCTTATTACTCGCTGAGGCGCACAAACTGAGCGCCTGGCCGCAGGGTACTATTTCCTGTTCTATACGCTAGTAGGGTCCCTCCCATTACTAATCGCACTAACCTTTCTCCAGAGTACCCTAGGCTCATTAAACTTCTTACTAAACGAAATCTTAGCCAAACCCCTACCAAACTCATGAACCAACAGTATGCTATGGCTAGCTTGCATAACGGCGTTTATAGTAAAAATGCCCCTATATGGCCTACATCTTTGACTACCAAAAGCCCACGTAGAAGCCCCAATCGCTGGCTCAATAGTCCTAGCCGCCATTCTATTAAAGCTAGGAGGATATGGTATAATACGCATTACAGTCTTATTAGAGCCATTAACAATATCTATATCCTACCCATTCATGATACTCTCCCTATGAGGAATAATTATAACTAGTTCCATCTGCATACGACAAACCGACTTAAAATCTCTCATTGCCTACTCATCAGTAAGCCACATGGCACTTGTAATCACAGCTATCCTTATCCAAACCCCATTAAGCTACATAGGAGCAACAGCACTAATAATCGCCCACGGCCTAACATCCTCAATACTATTCTGTCTAGCAAATACAAACTATGAGCGAATCCACAGTCGAACTATAATCCTGGCTCGAGGACTACAAACAATCCTACCACTAATAGCCGCCTGATGACTACTAGCAAGCACAGCAAACCTCGCCCTTCCTCCAACTATCAACTTCATAGGAGAACTACTAGTAGTTATATCAACATTTTCATGATCAAACCTATCAATCATTCTAATAGGATTTAACATCATCATCACAGCATTATATTCCCTCTATATACTAATCACAACACAACGAGGTAAGCACACTCACCACATCAACAACATTAAGCCCTCCTACACACGAGAAAACACTCTAATAGCAATACATATGCTACCGTTGCTCCTACTAATTATAAACCCAAAAATTATTATAGGCACTACTTACTGTAAATATAGTTTAATAAAACATTAGATTGTGAATCTAAAGATAGAGGCTAACCCCTCTTATTTACCGAAAAAGCATGCAAGAACTGCTAACTCATGCCCCCACACTTAAAAATGTGGCTTTTTCACACTTTTAAAGGATAACAGTTATCCGTTGGCCTTAGGAGCCAAAAACCTTGGTGCAACTCCAAATAAAAGTAATAAATATATTACACACCCTAACATTCACATCACTTATAGCCCTACTCGCCCCTATCGCAATGACTCTCACAAACAACCAAAACCACCCCAACTACCCCAACCATGTAAAAACCATGGTCTCCTATTCCTTCTTTATCAGCCTAATTCCTACCACCATATTCATCTACTCCAACCAAGAAACAATAATCTCCAACTGAAATTGAATTACCATGCACACAATAAACATCTCTATAAGCTTTAAACTAGATTACTTCTCAATACTATTTATACCAGTTGCATTGTTCGTAACATGGTCTATCATAGAATTCTCCATGTGATATATGCACACTGACCCAAGCATCAACCGATTCTTTAAATACTTGTTAACATTTTTAGTCACAATAATAATTCTAGTAACAGCTAACAACCTGTTTCAACTATTCATTGGCTGAGAGGGAGTAGGGATCATATCCTTCTTATTGATCAGCTGATGGTACGGTCGAACAGACGCAAACACAGCAGCACTTCAAGCTATCCTATATAATCGCATTGGAGACGTCGGCTTCATTCTATCTATAGCATGATTTATAACCAACCTGAATACATGAGAAATCCAACAAATCTTTGCTCTACAACCAAACAACACCAATGTTCCCCTAGCCGGGCTACTTCTAGCAGCCACAGGCAAGTCAGCCCAATTCGGGCTACATCCATGACTACCATCAGCCATAGAAGGCCCAACACCTGTCTCTGCCCTACTCCACTCCAGCACAATAGTCGTAGCAGGTGTTTTCCTACTCATCCGATTTCATCCCATAATAGAACACAACCCACTCATCCAAACAACAGCACTATGCATAGGAGCTATAACAACCCTATTCACAGCCATATGTGCCCTCACCCAAAACGACATTAAAAAAATCATCGCATTCTCTACCTCAAGCCAACTAGGCCTAATAATAGTAACCATTGGCATCAATCAACCACATTTAGCCTTCCTTCACATCTGCACCCACGCATTCTTTAAAGCCATACTATTTATATGTTCAGGATCAATTATCCATAGCCTCCATGACGAACAAGACATTCGAAAAATAGGAGGCCTATACAAAACCATGCCCATAACAACCACAGCTCTTATCATCGGAAGTTTAGCCCTAACAGGCATGCCCTTTCTAACAGGCTTCTACTCAAAAGACCTAATCATTGAAGCCACTAACACGTCGTATACCAACGCCTGAGCCCTACTAATAACTCTAATCGCCACCTCCCTAACTGCCGTATACAGCACCCGAATCGTTTTCTTTGCACTGCTAAAACAACCACGCTTCCCCACCACATCACCAATCAATGAAAACAATCCCCTACTACTTAACCCCATCAAGCGCCTTATAGCAGGCAGCATATTTGCCGGTTTCCTAATCTCTAATAACATCCACCCCATGAACATCCCCCAACTAACAATACCACTATACTTAAAACTTACAGCAATGTTCGTAACACTACTAGGCTTCACCATTGCCCTAGAATTAAGCTCAATAACCTCAAACCTAAAAACCAAGTCCCCTACAAGTATATTCAAATTTTCTAACCTTCTCGGCTATTTCCCCGCCATCATTCACCGCCACCCATCTTTATTAAAACTAACTATAAGCCAAAAGCTAGCTTCCCACCTAACAGATAACATTTGATTAGAAACCACTCTACCAAAAACAATCTCCCAATTCCAACTAAAAATTTCCACACTTACTTCCACCCAAAAAGGCCTAATTAAACTCTATTTCCTCTCCTTCCTAATCACACTAACACTAGTCATACTAATTAGTTACCCCGTGTAATCTCTATGATAACCACAACAGCAACCAAAAGAGTCCATCCAGTCACAATAACTAACCAAGTGCCATAATTATACAGACCAGAAGCCCCCACAGCCTCCTTATTAAAAACCCCGGTATTGCCAGTATCATACACAACTCAATCCCCCAGACCATCAAACTTAACAACCAACTCCAACTCCATATTCTTAACAACATTAAAAACTAACATAGACTCCATAAGCACTCCAACAACAAAAGCCCCTAACACAGTCTTATTAGAGATCAGCACCTCAGGATACTGCTCAATAGCTATAGCAGTAGTATACCCAAAAACAACCAACATCCCCCCCAAATAAACCAAAAACACCATCAGCCCCAAAAACGGACCACCAAAACCCACAATAATACCACAACCAACACTCCCCCCCACAATTAAGCCAACCCCTCCGTAAATAGGAGAAGGTTTAGAAGAAACCCCCACAAAGCTAATAACAAATATAACACTTAAAATGAATATGATATACGTCATCATTATTCCTACATGGACTTACCCATGACTAATGACATGAAAAATCATCGTTGTATTTCAACTATAAGAACAATAATGACAAACCTCCGAAAAATCCACCCACTACTTAAAATCATTAACACCTCCTTTGTAGACCTACCAGCTCCAGCAAGCCTGTCATCATGATGAAACTTCGGGTCTCTCTTAGGAGTTTGCTTAGCTGTACAGATTTTAACAGGCTTGTTTCTAGCCATACACTATACATCCGACACAGCCACAGCATTCAATTCCGTAACACATATTTGCCGAGACGTCAACTATGGCTGAATAATCCGATATGCTCATGCTAACGGAGCCTCCATATTTTTCATCTGCCTGTACATGCACGTGGGCCGAGGACTATACTACGGCTCCTACACCTACTCAGAAACATGAAACATCGGCATCCTTCTCCTATTCACCACCATAGCCACTGCATTTATAGGGTATGTACTACCATGAGGTCAAATATCATTCTGAGGGGCAACAGTCATCACAAACCTCCTATCCGCCGTACCCTATATTGGAACTGAACTTGTACAATGAATCTGAGGTGGATTTTCAGTAGACAAAGCAACCCTAACCCGATTCTTTGCCTTCCACTTCCTTTTACCATTCATCATCTCAGCCCTAGTGATAGTTCACCTACTATTCCTACACGAAACAGGGTCCAATAACCCAACAGGTATCCCATCAGACTCAGACATAATCCCATTCCACCCTTACTACACAATCAAGGACATTTTAGGCCTCTTACTCCTACTAACAGTACTATCAGCCCTAGTACTATTCTCACCCGACCTCTTAGGAGACCCAGATAACTACACACCAGCAAACCCACTAAACACCCCCCCACACATCAAACCAGAATGGTATTTCCTGTTCGCCTATGCCATCCTACGCTCCATTCCCAATAAACTAGGAGGCGTACTAGCCCTAGTCCTATCAATCCTAATTCTAGCAGTTATCCCACTATTACACACCTCTAAGCAACGAAGTATAGCATTCCGTCCCCTCAGCCAATGCCTATTCTGACTACTAGTCGCAAATCTCCTCACCCTAACCTGAATCGGAGGCCAGCCAGTAGAACACCCATTTATCATCATCGGACAGACCGCCTCAGTACTCTACTTCACCACAATCTTAATTCTCATACCACTTACTGCCTTAGCCGAAAATAAACTCTTAAAATGAAGAGTCTACGTAGTATATCTATTATACTGGTCTTGTAAGCCAGAGAAGGGATTTACCTTCCCCGTGGACCTCAAGGAGGAGGGACAACCCCCACCATCAGCACCCAAAGCTGATATTCTATATTAAACTACCCCTTGACCCATGCATACTATGTATAACTAACATTATATTATTATCCCCATGAATATTCTTGTAATACTACATATTATTAATAGTACATACGTACATACATTCAATAATCGTACATACACCATTCTATTACGTTAATCCACACCAACATGACTATCCCTCAAGTAACCTTGGTCTCTTTATCTACCAACCTCCGTGAAACCAGCAACCCGCCCAATACGGACTCCTCTTCTCGGACCCGGCCCATTTAACTTGGGGGTTTCTAGCTAGCTCCAACGTAAACGGCATCTGGTTCTTGCTTCAGGGCCATGGCACCTAATAATCGCCCACACGTTCCCCTTAAATAAGACATCACGATGGATTAGTGACTAATCAGCCCATGCCGCGGCATAACTGAACTGTCATACCTCAGGTAGGATTTTTTTCGGGGTATGCTTGGACTCAACTACGGCCGTAGAGGCCAGGGGTCAGGGGCATATAATCCCTACGAGCCTACGGTGTACCTTAAATCACTACCATAATGGTAAGCATGGAAAGAAAGTCAATGATCAATAGACATATGAAGTAACAGCACAATAAAACTTTACCCACACGAAACGTTCTTAAGTTGTTATAAGTCAATGGTTCAGGACATAGCCTATTATATATTCCCCCCTTTCGGCGTACGTACACGTACACGTACACGTACACGTACACGTACACGTACACGTACACGTACACGTACACGTACACGTACACGTACACGTACACGCACACGCACACGCACACGCACACGCACACGTACACGTACACGTACACGTACACGTACACGTACACGTACACGTACACGTACACGTACACGTACACGCGTTTTAAGTATATAGCTTTTTAAGGTCGACAAACCCCCTTACCCCCGTTAATCCAATGCCCAATATCTGTGTATCCTGCCAAACCCCAAAAACAGGGCAGACATTAGGCAATTTAAAAATTAACGATATTAAAACCAAAACCCTCATGACCGGTGTATTGAATAAAATAATAACCGACCGCTACTACTTTAAGGAATTAATTTTCCTTAGACAGATAATCCTCTAGATCCTTAGCAAATTTTCATTTTTCAT